>NC_057715.1:28452748-28515362 GCF_004010195.1 Chiloscyllium plagiosum | reverse complement strand
CGGCCTATCACCCTCACCCTCACCTCCTTCCACCTATCGTATTCCCAGCGCCCCTCCCACAAATTCCCTCCCCCCTACCTTTTATCTCAGCCCGCTTGGCACACCAGCCTCATTCCTGAAGAAGGGCTTATGCCCGAAACGTCGACTCTCTTGCTCCTCGGATGCTGCCTGGCCTGCTGTGTTTTTCTAGCACCACATTTTTCAGCCCTCTATTTCACTGCCTACACTTATTTAATCCCTCCACAGGCTCTCCCTTATTGTATCCTACAGAGGCCAGGATTGCAGTGTTAATGGCCTGCAAGTCCCCTCCTCCAACATTCTGAGGATTGGGTAAAGCAGAATGGATCATGAGGCTCAGGCATATTAACATTAATTTTACTTCCTCAACATTGTCAAGTCCGTGGAGAATCTTTTGTTAGCGGGTGCTGTCGAAAAAACATATGGGAATAAGCTGTGGGCTCACTATTTTCGCTATTTCCACCACTCATACTACAGTAAAGGTTGGATGAGTCATTGGATTATTGTTCTGGCCGTTCTGGCAGATTGTGGTCAGTGGGTTCATCAGGACAGAGTAAGATCCTGGGGATGCCGAAGATTCTACTCCCTTAGAAAAGGGAGATGGGGTCCCCAGTCTTTGCTATTTTTGGCATATCTATGTTCTTCCATTTTCTCCTCGTGCATCCCATAATCACTGTCCCCATCAGTTTGATTGTCCCAAACATGCATATCACTTACATTTGCTCAAAAGTTGTGACTTTAATTACTCAATCTCATGCTGGCATTTCAACTGGTCTTCAGGCTATGTTTTCTTTGCCTGCTTGGTACAAGACTGAGTACATCCTGCAGGTTAGCTTGTCCAATGGTTTTTGGGCTGTGTCCTGATCACTGACCATGCGCTGTGCCTCACAGTCTGCTCTACCGCAGTGGGTCTGAAAGCATCCCAAGTGTACCAGATTCACCTGGTTTCTCTACTCCTGCTCTGCTATTTGACTCTCACTTTTTCCAGTTCCTACTTCCCTTCCTCTAGCTCCTTCCTTAACTTTACCTTCACCCATTCTCTACTTCTCAGCTGTTTCATGCCACTGCCTGGCACTATAGCTTTGCCGAGATTTAAAGTGCATTTCCCTTCAGCTTTCCACACTGCTTCCCAGTATTTTTGTCCCACAGATCCCAGACCTGATATTTGTTCACTGCAATGGTCAACCTACCTGCATCACTTCTTATTTAGGTGCTTCCTAAATACCACTTCTCCTTTGGGTCCTGTGCAATTTCTGCAATTGTTTCCTTTTTTTTTACTTTTCTCTCCCTCCCTTTCTTTCTCTCTCATGGGCCCTGACCCTATATTACCTGCTTTTTCACATTTCTGCAAATCTGGGTTATAGAGTCATAGGGTTGTACAGCATGGAAACAAACCCCTTGGTTCAACTCGACCATGCCAACCAGATATCCTAAACTGATCTAGTTCCATTGCCAGCATTTGGCCCATATCCTTCCAAATCTTTCCTATTCACATACCCATCCAGATGCCTTTTAAATGTTATTATTGTACCCGCCTACACCACGTCCTCTGGCATTCCATACACGAACCACCAATTAACTGATACTACTCTAGCTTTTCTGTATCCTCAAGGCTCACCAATGCCAATGTCACCTCATGGGCCCTCTGACACTCTATTCAGCTTCCTCACTTGTTTTCTGCAGGTCTCCCGATCCTGTACTAGCCTGTGCTAGATTTCATTTTCTGTGTGTACCTGACCCTGTACTAACTCTGGCTGTCAGTCTTCCTCACATTACAAGCCATTAGTTTATGACCCAAACATAAGTTAGAAACCTTAACCCTTTTTCACCCACTTGAAGCCTGGCCATCACATGAGGCAGCTGCCTTCTTACTTCAAGCTTAGGCTTGGATGTCCGAGAGTTCACATTTGGTGGAATTCAACTTCTGTGGTTATACAACTACTTCGAATTGAAGTCCATCCAGGAATGCCAATGTTTTGCATAAAAACAAGCACCCTTATCGGTGAAGCAAAAGGACACAGAATCTTATTTGAGATTCAAATTGGTTTTATTGACAATATCTTCCTACTAAAAACACCATGTGACCATTTCCTAAATTCCGACAATATTTACTCTCTATCTTACTCCATCTCTCAAGAAAGGATATCACCTGCAACAATCTATCTGTTTGAGCTGGAATCTCTTTCCTCTCTGATGTAGCTCTCTTCCATGAAGATGGTTCTCACAGGTCAGGATGGATCTTCTCCTAGGTCTTCTTTCCACAAGTGTTTGCTGTGCGTCTTCATTGAGGGGGGTGGCTTTCAGATGTGTGTTTGAATGTCCCCTCACCCCAGACCTTTCAGAATGTTCTGTGGATGCACCCGATTGTGTTACATCAACAGCCTTCACTGTTGCCATGAGAGGCGATATAAAGTGCAGATCTTCAGGTACTGTCTGGAAGTCAAGGTGGCAGAAAGTCCGATTAAAACTTTCCAATACACAACCCTCGGGCTGGTTGTAACTGGGCTCCCCCCCCTCCCCCGAACCTTTTTAATCTCTTTGACCTTGATTTCCACTGTTACTTGTGACCAATAGCGGCTTTTGACCAATTTTCTGTCAAGTCCAAGTTCTCCAGCTGTGGGTCAATTTTTGGGACTGTGGTCACTTCAGACACCTATGTTATTCAAAGTTTAAAATCACACAGCAGAAGGTTATAGTCCAACAGGCTTATTTGGAAGCACTAGCTTTCGGAGCGCTGCTCCTTCTTCAGGTGGTTGTGGAGTTTAAGATCATAAGACACAGAATTTATAGCAAAAGACTTTTTGACATCTGATGAAAGAGCAGCGTTCCGAAAGCTAGTGCTTCCAAATAAACCTGTTGGACTATAACCTGGTGTTGTGTGATTTTTAACTTTCTAACCCCCGTCCAAATTATGTTATTCAATTATTCCAGAGAGTTACTCAAGAATTATTTGATTTTTTTTTCTCTCGACATTGTGGGATTACTGATAAAATAGCATGAAATATGCCCAATTTCATGTGTCTACGTAGCAGAACATTTTCTACTTCCACTACCGAATCTAAAATGTATTTTACAGTTTATTTGGGTTGCACATATTGCATTTTTACTCTGAATATGAATTTACTGTTAGCATATTCATATGGTGCAATGAGGCAGTGACCAAAGTTAGTGTTCTCCTCTGCACAGTGTTAGATGCAGCTAATTTTTTTTTTGTCAGATTGCATGATGCTGATAAAATAATATTTGTGCTCTCTGGCATGTTTAATCATTACAGTAGGATCAGCCATAGGATGTATAGCAACTAACACTGCATTATATCATTGTTTCTCTTAATAGTACTCACCCATATTGCACATATATTGGATGATCTTTGTAACCACATGAGCATTATCATTTTACTGGGACCTTTCTGTGACTGACTAGTAAATTTTGTGCCTGTACCCAGCCATTTTAACTCTTTTCCCCACTCCCCTCTCCGGATGGCATAACAGCCCCCCCAACAACTATTTCCTCTCTCCCCTTCACCCACTTCCTGACCCTGGTCAACAAACGCTTATCCCCCGCCCCAACACAACTTCCCTGATTTTCACTCTGGGATCACAACAAGAATCGAACGTTAAAATGGGGGTCACAACGAGGAAAAAATAATTTGGGAAGCATTGGTAACAAATGGCAGTGAGAAAATCAGCAGAAAACTAGAGGTATTGAGTGTTGCACGTGACTATTCCTTGCGTAATCGGATTTCTTAGCTGCATGTCTATAATTAAGCTCTGCTGGGAAGTGATGGTGATTGAGGGCCTCATTAACAGCTTGGAAAGTGTGACACTGAGCATCTGCGCAGGTACACTTTGATTAGCTAGTGCCTCTGAGTCTCTCTGAGCAAATGGGGAATATTGTGCAGTATCTTTTCGAGTGATATTATTTTTATCAAGTGGCATTGCTCTGACTAGAGAAATAATTTAGTATTCCAATTCAGTATGATAGACAAGTACATGCGACAAACAGACCCCATGAATTTTAGTCCTTACTTCTACAGAAGGAAATTAGACATCTGTGTGTGTGCCTTGGTGAAAAAATGAGATTCATTCACCCCTCTCTGGATTTCTGCTGCCAATCAGGATAACTGACACATGCAAAAGATGATTCTTTTATTTGTCAGTTGTACAGAGTGTAAAAACCTTTAATCGTTTTTAAACAAGGGCCTCAAGGCACATTTCACCAGACATTGGAAAGCCACGTTTGACATCACTGAATAAATATTCAAGAACCTTCTCCTATTCAGTTCTGCCATAGTTTTTTGTCAGTGCACTGAAAATCCATGTCAGCATCCATCAAAGGAAATACCTTCACATCGTGGCACTTGGATCCAGACAATGAAAATGCATTCAATTTATTTTTAAAATTGCTCTAATTTAATAGCAAAGTGAACAGTGCCAGTAAGTGCAGCTCATCTCTGCACCATTATGTGTCGATTATCTGAGGTGCAGCATCTGGGCATTTTATTAGTACTGACTTTGGCTGCTTCTCCACATTGCACCACTCTGAAATATGCTGCACTAAATGTATAGGACAACAGTATCTCCATAGATTTCAGCATTTGCTTTCAAACAAACTGCATCTGTCCCTTGAAATGCAATAGAAACGCAAGTTAAATAATATCTTAAACTGAGCAACAAGGATTTGCATTTAAATAACATAAAGAACCTGATAAAACTTCCAAAAGCATTTTACAAAAATGATTATTGGATATAACTTAGCACATAGCAATATAAGAATAAAATAGGACAAATGACCAAGAATCTGGAGAAAGATTTACCCACACTTTGCTTTGATCCTGCTCATAATTAAGTGAATCATTTCTCTCAGAAAGTGAACTTGTAGTAATTAGTAGCAATCAGGTCTAATAAGTATATGATCAAGATTTATTCTTAAAGCTTTCTCACAGCTTTCCACTATGACACAGCAAATACAAGAACTAACTCATAATACAGAAAAGACATCATGGCAGGGACTCCTCAGCTGAATCAATACCATGTCCACTACACATTGAAGGTGATAGGAGGTCATGGAAGATATGCAATAGCTTGAAGGATAATAAGCAAGTGCTAGTTTTTGATTGACTGGCACACAATGTGTTAGATCTAAAGTGACCAAGTGCTGATGTTACCCAAGGAAAATGTACTTTGCATGAAGGGGCTGGAGCAGGTGACAGAATCTGACGGTTTTTCATCTAGCTCAGGAATTTCCAAGCTGTGAGTCACAGCCTCTAGTAGGGTCACACAACAAGAGTTTGGAGTCACAAGTTCTGAAGCACTCATGCTGAGGGAGTAGGGAGACCAATCCTTGACAATTGTGTGGCCCCTTTAAAATGTTTGCATTGCTTCCTACTGGGGGGCTTGGACTAGTCAACTGCTGACCATGGCCTGATTCCTGCTGAGCAAAATCCTGTGTGAAAAGGTATTTGCTTTGTCCGCTTTATATCAATTGCCCTATGAGGAAGATAGGAGGAGAGAGATAGTGGAGACGATAGATGGAAGGAGATTGTGCATTGGTGAAGGATGACAAAGATGGAGGGGCATTTAGTGAAGGGAGAGGGAGATGGGGACATGTTTAACACATTTTAACACCCCTCCTTCCCCTACACTGGTACAACAGAAGCCTGAACAACTCTGCTGAATAACCAAAGACATGTCCCATTCCCGTTCATCAACTCTTCAATTCTTGCAAATTCACACAAAACTTGCACAGAGTTTACAACATGAAAATGAGTTTCCACTAGAAACAAAATTTAGGAAACACTGATCTGACTAAAGGCTAATTGATGAGTCAAGTTAGAGCTCACAGATGCCCTTAATTCAAGAGCCACTGGGAGAGTCATAGAGTTATACAGCATGAACAGATACTTTGGATTAACTCGTCTCTGTTGACCAGATATCCTAACCTAATCTAGTCCCAATTGCCAGCATTTGGCCCATATCCCTCTAAACTCTTCCTATTCATATACCCATCCAGATGCCTTTTAAATGTTGAAATTATACCCCCCTTCACCTCCTCCTCTGGCATCTTGTTCTAAGTGCACCAACCTCTGCATGAAAACGTTGCCCCTCAGATCTCTTTTTAAAATATTTCCCTTTTACCTTAAGCATATGCCCTCTAGTTTTGGGCTTCCCTACTTTCGGAAAAACATCTTGGTGATTCATGCCCCTCATGATTTCATAAACCTCAGCCTCTCATACTCCAGGGAAAATCCTCAGTCTATTCAGCCTCTCCCTACAACTCAAACCTTCCAATCCTGGCAAAATCCTTGCAAATCTTTTCTGTACCTTTTCAAGTTTAAAAACATGTTTCCTATAGTAGGGAGACCAGAAGTGAACACATGATTCCAAAAGTGGCCTAACCAATGTCCTGTACAGCCACATCATGACACCCAATTCCTATACTCCTTTCCTGTGCACTGACTAAAAAAGGCAAGCATGACAAATGCCTTCTTCACCATCTTGTCTATCTGCATCTCCACTTTCAAGGAATGATGAACCTGCAACCCAAGGTCTCTTCACTCAGCAACACTCTCCTGGGCCCTGCTATTAACCGTATAGGTCCTGCCCCAGATGCCTTACCAAAATGCTACACCTCACATTTATCTGAATTAAATCCATCTCCCACTCCTCAGCCCATTGGCCCATCTGATCAAGGTATCTAAGGTAATCTTCTTCAGTGTCCACCTCACCACCAGTTTTGTGTAATCTGCAAACTTACTAACCATGCCTTTGACGTCATGCAGAGACTGTACCTTCACACTGAGCAATGGTCACAATGTTGCCACATGGATAATATAGAGGCTATTGTGCACACTATACAGAGTTTCCAGGCACTTCTGAAGGAATACAACTGAAAATATCATTCATCTATCTTTTGCATTTAAGAATACTTACTGATCAATTCAGTTATGCATTTCTGGTATTTTCTGTTTCTACTTCAGACATCTAGCACTTTCTTTTTTTATTTTTGATGTGCTAGTAGAGTGATTATAGTGGAACTTAGACAATCATCTAAAGGACTTTTATGTCAGAGTTGAATGCTGCTTCTCAATGATGGCACCTTGACAACCAGAGATAAAACATAGAACCATAGAAAATAGGGGACGGAGTAGGCCATTCAGCCCTTCCAGCCTGCACCACAATTCAATACGATCATGGCTGATCATGAAATCTCTGTATCCCATTGTTGCTCCCTCTCCATACCCCTTGATCGCTTTAGCCGTAAGGGCCACATCCAGCTCTCTCCTGAATTACCTAATGAACTGGCCCCAATGGCTTCCTGTGAGAGAGAATTCCATAAGTTCACAACTCTCTGAGTGAAGAAATGTTTCCTCATCTCAGTGCTGAATGGCACATCCCTTATTCTTAGACTTGACCCTGAAATCTGGACTTCCCCTAACATCAGGAACATTCTTCATGCATCTAGCTTGTCCAGTCCCACCAGGATTTTATTTGTTTAAATGAGATCACCCCTCATTCTCCTAAATTCCAGTGAGTACAAGCCCAGTCGATTCAGTCTTTCCTCATATGTAAATCCTGCCATCCTGGAAATTGGTTTGCTGAACCTTCGCTGGACTCCCTCAATAGCAAGAATGTCCTTCCTCCTGTACACAATACTCAAGATATGTGCTCACCAAGGTCCTGAACCAAGGACTACTGGAATAATGATTACTGGTGTGAAATCCTCACTGACCAATGTGACAAAACAATAGGGAGCCATTATGACATACATTCCTTGTTATAGTTTCTGGTTCCCACATGATTAAGATAATCATACTTTTATACCCAAAAGACTGAAGCTTCATCAGTATTTCTTACGGCTTTCCATGTGGCTAGTGGACTGATAAATTGTTACTCGGCTGAGACGCCCTGGATGGACATTCTCATAATGATCCATTCATAACTCTTCCTGGAAATATAACAACATTAAGACCCCTCTTTCCCTTGCAAGGCATAATGCCTCCATTTCAATGTAACTGTTTCAATAATCATAACTGTGATCTCAACTGAAGTAGAAGTCCTTAATTCAAGAGCCAAATAGAGCGAATAGTTAATACAGAGATCCTACTTTCACACTGAATTAATGTACTACCAGTGCAAATATATGAACTGAACACCTTGAAAATCTTTTTTAAGCTGTTTCCTTTCCTCAAAACAAAACATTCCTCACAATATTGCTCAGCATTAAAGCTAAAGCAGCACGCTGCATGCAGTGTTTGATTTGGCAGCACTTCTCCACAAGCACTGTGATACAATTCTGCAGCATATGTTTCTCTTCCAATAACTCCTGCCTGCCTCTCACCAGCACTTCAGCTTCCTGTTGTGCCCTTGGCTTCTTGCATTTTGTATTTCGTCTTTTGAACTCTCCAGCATTTCCCAGAAGTTATTATTGGTCTCCAGCAAATTACTGTCTGACTGTGACACAATATGAAGCTGCAACTGCAGTTCACTAACTTGCTGTCTGAACACAGTGCCACTATTTGTGGGCGGCACGGTGGCACAGTGGTTAGCACTGCTGCCTCACAGCACCAGAGACCCGGGTTCAATTCCTGCCTCAGGCGACTGTGTGGCGTTTGCACATTCTCCCCGTGTCTGCGTGGGTTTCCTCTGGGTGCTCCGGTTTCCTCACACAGTCCAAAAATGTGCAGGTTAGGTGAATTGGCTATGTTAAATTGCCTGTAGTGTTAGGTGAAGGGGTAAATGTAGGGGAATGGGTCTGGGTGGTTTGCGCTTTGGTGGGTCGATGTGGACTTGTTGGGCCGAAGGGCCTGTTTCCACACTGTAACTAGTCTAATCTATTCATTTTTTTACCATGTTCGACTTGAAGCATGTGCCATGAAAGGTTTGACCTGATATTTGGGATCCCCTTTTAGATGGTTCCTCTGTAAGTAACATGCAGTTTGTTTTCCAGATGTTCTTTTCCAGTTTGCAGTGTTGTGTCCTGCTAAGCCTTCAGTCTTGTCTGGTCCCCTCAGTTTTTTTCCCCTCTGTTTCTAACTTTTCAACTTGAAAAACTGTAAAATTTCTGGAAATCTTCCTCTTTAGCAACCTGACTTTTTTGCATTAGAGCTCTCTTTTCATTTCTCTCAATACCACTTCATGGCTTGGAAACATCAAAATCTGATTGGTGGCATGGTGGCTCAGCAGTTAGCACAGCTACCTCACAATGTCAGGGACCTAAAGTTCTATTCCATCCTTCAGCCTCTGTCTGTGTAGAGTTTGCAGATTCTCCCTGTGTCTGCATGCGTTTCCTCTGGGAACTCCAGTTTCCTCCCACAGTCCAAAGGGGTGCGGGTTAGGTGGATTGACCCTGTTAAATTGCCCATAGCGTTCAGAGATGTATAGGTTTGGCGGATTGGCCATGGGAAATGCAGGGTTATAGGAAGAGGATGAGGGAGTGTGGATTTGGGTGGGATGCTTTTCCAGAGGGTCGGTGTGAACTCGATGGTCTGAATGGCCTGCTTCCACACTGTAAGAATTCTATGGTTGCAACCTTACAATCTGGCTTTGCATGTTATCTGTCCTAACAATGGAATTTACCCAGTCTGCATCCTGTTGAGATTCTCAATGTAGAGAAATACCACTTCCTGATTGACTGAAATAAGCTGCAGCTCCTTGCAACAGCACAATCCCAAGATTAGAGAGCCATCTGTTTCAGTGATGTAAAATATATTTTGTCTTTTGTATGCCCCTCTGTCTTGGTTGGTTCCTCACTGTTAAGTTTCGGTTCCCACGTACACCATTAGTATGATTTTGCTTGATTGCAGAGTATCTTTCCTTGAGTAGCCATTTTCTTTCAAATCTTATACAAACATATTTTGGTAGAGTCTGAGTAGGATAATGTTACACAGTGCTCCAGTGTCAGTAATTAACTTAAGATTTTTTACTATGTGTTCATTTCACAACCTCTTCTTGAAATGAATGGCTGAGTGAATTTCTTTTCTCTGGGACCTGTCACATCAAGACCTTTCACATAAACTTTTGGTTCATCTATTGTGTTCTCAAACACATTATCATCTTCCAGAGTATCAATGTTTTAATTTCATTTCATTTGCTCCATTTCTCAACCTCAGATAATTTGTTTACCATCTTTTTTTGTTTGTTTTGCACCATTTACCCATGATTGTGCTTTCTACAACAGTTTGATCCGTATACAGGGCAATTTCTTCTATCTGTGAAATCCTGTATTAATTTGTAGCATCTGTGCATAATTCCCTCTGTTTGGTGTAAATTGTTCCAGTGCTGTTTCAGTGCACCGGTCCTGCAATCTTGTTTTTGACTTAAACAAAGTCTAGTGGTTTGGGTATCAGTATCTTCATCTGTTAACCCATGGTTTCATGCCCTCTGGCAGTACCAACAGCCTCAATATTGCGAGCTCATGATTTTTTCCTTTCCAATGAAATCATTTTGTACTTAAGATTTTGTAGAGCCCAAAATGCTAATCCATCAGCCTTCCAACTGTTACCTTGAATTTATGAAGTATTTTTCAATGTTGTCAAGAAATTGTCAACAGTCCAGGAACATATCTTGAACTTTTCAAGTTCTCTGTGTTTTTCTGTCACCTTCATTCATCTCCTAACCATTAAACAAACTTAATTCTTTGTCTTCTGCTCATAGAAGGACAAGAGTGACTATTTTCTCTTCACTGGTACCTCTTGGAAAGCTATGAAACATCAGTCTGCTTGTTAGTTTATCATTCTCATGTCGCTCTCAGTTCTTCATGGACTTAGCTGTACATTTGTTTCTATGGCTGTAACTATTTTGTTTTCGCATAATTCACTCCATTTGTTTTCTCTTTCCTTAGTTGATTTTCTCAATCTAATTCAACATTAAATCTTAATCAAACACCCTGCTGCCACTCTGTTACACCCACTGGTTGTCCTTAAGCTTGAAATAATGATACTTCTAACCTCAAAATTCTAACCTCAAAATACACCTCATTGGGTGTATTTTTTGACCACTTCTCCATCTGGCTGGTGGACTGAAACAGTGTTGCTTAACACCTGATGTGGCACCTGGATGTACAATTACCATTAGAATGGTTTCTAACTCTTTATGAATAATGTAACAATATAAAGTTTTGAATGTTGTTCTGTCTGACATAAGGTCAATATTACGTAAAAACTGTAATGGGGTCCAGACAGTCTTGCTGAAAGAATTCTATCTATTATAATTCATAAGCACTAATGTGTGCAAACCTTTGGAGGAACAAGCTGAAGTGTGTGATAGACCTGAGTTCCCAATTACCTTCTTTTTGCACATTTGAATGAACAGGGCAAGTTTGTTCACCGTCGTTTCAGAGCACATTTGGATGAAAATGGGAGTGTCACTTCGTAGAATGATACAGCACAGAAAGAGTCCATTCAGCTCATGGTGCCTGTGTCAGCTCTTTCATGAAGCTGTACAATTAATTTTGTTAATTGCCTCGGTTCTTTCCCTATCATCAATGAGTATTTTTATTTTAAGTATTTATCCAATTCACTTTTAAAAGTTATTATTGAATCTGCCGCCACCACCCTTTTAGGTGCTGCATTCCAGGTCACAGCATCTTGCATCACATTCAGTTCATTTCCAAATCACCTGAAATCTGTATCTTGTGGTTATCGACTCATTTGCCCCTGGAAACTATTTCTTTGTATTTACTCTCTCAAAACTATTCATAGCTTTGAACACCTGCATTAATTCACTACTTAATTTTCTCTGTTTGAAGGAGAATAGCTCAGTTTCTTCATTCGCTGCACAATACTGAAACCCTTATTTCTGTAGCATTCTAATAATCTCTTCTGTACCTATTCTAATATAGGCTTCATAAATAGTGGTGATCAGAATTGAACATTACACTCTGCTGGAGGCCTAACCAAAGTTTTATGTATGTTTAGTAAGTTGTTTTTTTCTTATTTCTTCATTAATAAAACAAAGGATCCATGTGTTTTTAATATCCTTCTCAACTCGTCCTCAAAGATTTCCATTCCATATATCCAGGTCACTCTGTTACTGCATCCTCTATGCACCATTTAGTTTATATGTTCTCTCATTCTTTTACCAAGGTGCAACACTTTGTGCTTCTCTGAGTCCAATTCAATCTGATATTTGTCTTCTTATTATGCCAGTCTACACCTCCTGAAGTCAGTTACCACTCTCCTGTTTACTTCATTTCCAAATTTGAATCATCTTTGGAATAATGCTCTGGGTACCTATGTACAGTCATTACTCTATATCAGAGGTCACTAAGCTATGCGAAGGTTCTATGCATAACAATTGGCAAGTTGACATGTTTGGCTTCCATTTCTAGAACCCACTGCTTTGCAAGGACTTCAGATGTCTACACTACAGAACAAAAGAGGGACTATTGCTTGTCCTAGTCTGAAAAGCAACTATTCACCTCTAACATCTATCTTTTGAACTCTTAGCCAAACTGTATCCATGATGCCCCTGTCCCTGTAATCCCATGAGCTTTAATTTTTCTGGTGAATCTATTAAGTGGTTCTTTGTAAACCCTTCTAAAGACCATGTACACAGCATCAGCCACCCTGCCTTCATCAACTTTCCCCATTTCTTCATCAAACAATTCAATCAATCTCGCCAACACACAATTTGAGATTAACAAATCCATGCTAATAATTCATCCAATTTTTTTGAAATACAAATGCATTAGCAAGTTTTGAGAAGATATGTAGCACAGGTTGAGGTTCTGGATGTAGGTTTGCTCGCTGAGCTGAAAGGTTCGTTTTCAGATGTATCTTCACCATACGAGGTAATGTATTCAGTGAGCCTCCAGATGAAGCACTGACGATATAGCCCGCTTTCTATTTATGTGCTTGGTTTGCCTTGGGTTGGTGATGTCATTTATTGTGGTGATTCATTTCCTCTGCCATTATTATTTCCAGTTCTTTTTCTTAGGGGGTGGTAAATGGGATCCAAGTCAATGTGTTTGTTGATCGAGTTCCGGTTAGAATGCCATGCTTCAAGGAATTCTTGTGCGTGTCTCTATTTGGCTTGTCCTAGGATGGATGTGTTGTCCCAGTCAAAGTAGTGTCCTTCCTCATCCATATGTAAGGATAGGTTGATGTTCATGTATTGACTTTGTTTGAACTTGAAAGACCCTATACAGACAACAAGCAAAATTAATGTTACTTACAAAATACTTTGCAAGAACTATACCAAACACCTCATTGGACAAACAGGCAGAAAATGAGCCACCAGGATACATAAACATCAACTAGTCACAAAAATGCATGACCCACTCTCACTAGTATCCTTACATATAGATGAGGAAAGACATCACTTCAACTAGGACAACACATCCATCCTAGAACAAGCCCAACAGTGATATGCACAAGAATTCCTAGAAGCATGGCATTCTGAATGGAACTCTATGAACAAACACATTGACTTGGATCCCATTTACCACCCCCTGAGAAAAAGAACAGGACATAACCTCACCAGAGGAAATGACGTCACCACAGGAAATGACATCACCAACCCAAGGAAATTGAAACACATAAACAGAAAGCGGGCTACATCCCAGTGCTTCATCTGGAGGTTCACTGAAGATGTAATCTAGTACGGCGACGAAATGTCTGAAAACGAACCTTCCAGCTCAGCGAGCAAACCCACATACATACAAATGCATTTTTACATAGTTCCCCATTGCTCTGTCTTTGGTAAACATCAACCAATTTGAATCAACTTGCCAATAAATCAGCACCCTTTTCTTTCACAGTATAAATTGTTGTGATTATTTGAAATCTAGCATTTTTGTTTTGGCCTGATTAGTGTAAGATGTAAACTTCTGGCAACATGTCTCTCTTTACAGCAACAATTAAGTTTGGCCTGGACTATTATTTGCTATTTCCTGATGACCAACATTTAGCTGGCTGTTCCTTTAGTTTCAAATGTATTCCCCTCCCTTTTTGTAAACAGAAGAGTGATGTAGCTCTTGCAACTCTTCATTCCTCTGGCACTAGTTTCAAATTCAAAAAGGAATGTCACCACATTTCATTTACCAGACTTTTACCAATGATGGTGCACAGAGATTAAAATCAACGGACTCAAATTTCCTGCAGTGTGGAAAATCAGATTTCCTGATGGGACAGTTCCTACACGCATGGGAAATTTTAACTTGTTCGCTTAACATTCCAAACAATAATACTCAGTACAGTTAGCATTTTTTAACCAAAGGTTATATTATCAAATGAAGCAAAGCAGACAAGTGAAATGAGCTGTCACTTTATATCATGAATTCATTAAACAAAGTCAATATAACGCCAAAGATGATGTATGGATATTACAAGTAAACATGTAGCTTAAACTAATAACTAAACATCAGACTATAATTAAGTATGTTAAACTGGTATTTTTATTACATGTGGTGTAGGAAAAGTCCATCATAATCAGCCATAAATGTAGGGCAGATGCTTGTCAAGGCATTGGTGGTCTTGCCTGCAGGTTGGAGAGCTGAGAAGAAATCCATATTGCCCTCTTCCAGGGAAGTTTGGCCAAACTACATACCAATTAGGGAAGGCTACCAGTGGGCCTCGATTCAAGGAGGCTTTATAAATATTATGACTAGTTCTGGATGCTTTTCCCAGAGGGGGTCTTAAATATGTGAAACATTTATTAAGTACTTAGAATACTTCCAAAGACACTATGCAGCAGGACTCCAGCAGATCCTTCAAATAAAAACAAAGTACTGCAATGACTGGAGCAATGAAATAAAGACAGAAGAAGAAAAGCCAGATTGGATTTGAAACATTAATGCTGTTTCTCCTGCTGCAGATGCTGTCACACCCACTGAGTTTCTCCAAAGGTTTCTAATTTATATTCGATTATTTATTGTTCCATTAGTTCTAAGTTTCATATGATGTAACGTCATATAACATCATTAATGATGCACTCGAGCTATTAACATTACTGGTATTAAAAACTTGTAGTGCAGAGGTGGAAAGTCATTAGCATAATTAAAGACCCTATTATGAGATCATTTAAGGATCACTGGTAATTGACTTACAGAATGTCCAGTCCTCCCATCGCAACTCTTAAAATTATCGTTATTGTCACATGTACTCATTCGCATGAGTACCGTGAAAAGTTTACATGATACCACTTATGCCGCTATCTTAGGTACAAATGCAGAAAAATGAAGAAATCAAGTTAAGAAGTTAAACATGGCAGTCCTTCTGACTAAAATGTAGAAAAACAAAGAAACACAATTAATAGTTCAACACCACAGTCTGTAAGCACCTGGGCATGCTCACAAGGAGTTGACCTTGCCTCCACCATTGGCTCTCAGAGCTGCCTGCTCCCTCTCTCACCGCCTGCTCCCTCTCTCACCGCCTGCTTCCCCCTCTCACCACCTCAGGCTGCCTGCTCCCTCTCTCACCGCCTTGAGCTGCCTGCTCCCTCTCTCACCACCTCAGGCTTCCTGCTCCCCCTCTCACCGCCTTGAGCGGCCTGCTCCCCCTCTCACCACCTCAGGCTGCCTGCTCCCTCTCTCACCGCCTGCTCCCACTCTCACTGCCTCGAGCTGCCCGCTCCCACACTCACCCTGGCCCCCAGGACTGCTTGCTCTCTCTCTCCCACCACCACTTGAGATTACTACCATCAACGTCAGGGACGTCTCTTGCCACAGACTTGCCACCATGGGTGACACGGTGGCTGAGTGATTAGCACTACTGCCTCACAGCACCAGGGACGCAGGTTCGATTCCTGCTTTGGATGACTGTCTGTGTGGAGTTTGCACATTCTCCCCTTGCCTGCATGGGTTTCCTCCCACAGTCCAAAGATGTGCACATCAAGTGAATTGGCCATGCTAAATTGCCATAATGTTCGGTGCATTAGTCAGGGGTAAATGTAGGGGAATAGGGTAGAGGAATGGGTCCAGGTGAGTTACTCTTTGGCAGGTTGGTGTGGACTTGCTGGGCCTGTTTCCACACTGGAGGGAATCTAATCTAAGACATAAGACAAGTAGATCAGACTAAGAAAAAATGTAGTGAAAGGAGGGGAAAAAAAATTGGAAGACATAAAAGTTAAAGTTGACTGAGCAGACAAGCAGAGCATGAGCAGGAGGCTGTGGCACTGCGCTGATACTCTGCCACCATCTTGTCACTCTTGCAAAGTTCCCTCTTGCCAAAAGGCCCACACTATGTCAACATCAGGGGCCATCACATCCAGGAGCTCAGTGCCTCAAAGCAGAAAAGGAAGTCACTGCACCAACCCATCTCCAACCCCACCTCGCCCCCTCCTCCCCAAACCACTGCCATCCCCATGGCCCCAGAAATCTCCCTGGTGGGGTTTTCCCCTCCAATCAGCTCCTGGTTTTAAAATGTCGTTATATTTAACTGGCCCATCTCCTGGAGGTTTCTTGGCTGCCTCAGCAGTGACCTCTGCTCAAGTTTCAGAACTGCTGGTTGTCTGATTGAGATGTCAGTCTCATGATTAGAAGGCAGTAAATAAAACTTTGCTACTCAAGAAGAGAGAAACTGAAAAAACAAAAAAAACGACAAACTGGTTTGCCTGACATTTATAGTTAAGACAAATGTGAGAATCTATTTTTGGGGATGTGATATCACAGCACTTACAAAATCATAATATGACTCAACAAATGTCAACAAGAATGATTAAAAATGAAATCACCTCCAACATATCTTTGTTTGTGGAGATACATCTACTAGAGCGGCTTTAGAGAGCATATGCATGTAGTATTTTTGAGTTTTCAGATAACATTTGATAAGGTGTCACACAAGAGGTTATTATACAAAATTTGGGGTCTTGAGATCAGGAGAAATATCTCACCATGGATAGAGGATTGGTTAACAGACAGAAAACACAGGGTAGGAATAAATGGGCCATTTCCAGGTTGTGAGAATATAGTATTGCAATACTCCAAGGATCTAGCCTCAGCTATTTACAATCAGTATCAATTGCTTACATGAGGGGATAAAGTGTATCAAATCTAAATTTTGCTGACAATACAAAATTAGGTACAGAAGCAGACAGTAAGGAAGACACAAGCATGCTACAAAAATAATTAAACATGTTAAATATGTCAGTAAAACAGCAAATGGGATATAATGTGGAGAAATGTGAAATAATCTGCTTTCGTTAGAAAAATAGAAAAGCTGAATATTTTTGAATGACAAGGATCTAAGAAATGTTGATATTAAAATATAGCTGTGTGTTCTTGCACATCATAGGAAGTAAATATGAAAGTAACATTTGGGAAAGTAAATAACATTTTAGCCATAATGAGAAATGAATTATAGGAGTAAAATAGTCTTTTACTTGATGAGACTATTTGGTATTCTGTGCACAGCTTTGATCTCCTTACCCAAGGAAGGATAGCCTTGCCTTGGAGAGAGTAAAAACAAATTGACCAGATTGATTCCTGGGACGTCTGGATTGTTTTATAAGGAGGGACTGAGTATATTGGAACTGTACTCCCTAAAACTTAGAAGGATGAAAAGTGATTGCATTGAAATATGAAATTATTAGGGGCTCTACCAGGTAGCTGCTGGGGAAATATTTCCCCTGGCTGCGGTGTCAACAGCTAAGGGACAAATCTTGGTATAAGATGTCAGTCGCTTAAGACTGAGTGGAGAAGAGATTTCTTTATTCAAGTGATTATGAACCATTGGACTTCTCTGTCAGGGCAAGCATTGGTGCTCACATATTGAATACATTCAAATCAGAGATTGAGAGACAGAAAGAAGAATGATTGGGAAATTGGTATGTAGCAGGGGAAAAAAATTCAATCAATAAAATATATTGTCCAAGGTCATGTGTTTGGAATATACAGTCACAACAATGGAATGGGGTGTCTGTAATGTAGTTTAACTAAAAGCTCATGGGAATCTATATGCATTTGCAACAGAGGCCTCAGTGGTGTACATTCTAAGTACAGTTGTAAAATTTCTCATGGATGCTCATATTGTTTCCACATGGGATTCAGACTTTGCTGTTTCTCAAAGGTTCAGTTCCCACACAGATTATCTGACATTGCCTGCAAGTGCCTGGTAGGGCACACGTTGAAGTAAATACGTAGGAACTAATTGCTATTCTGGTAACATTTCTGCAGGATGACCAAGGCTGGGAACTAAATATTCAAAGACATTTAACATTTAGAAAGGATGAACAAACAGGAAAATGAATTGGTGATACATTTATAATAGGGATACAATCATTATATGAGTAGGGGATGATTTTGGAACAAAGTTCATAATCTATTTGAGTGCAGCTAAGAAACGGCTCGAAACAAATTAGTAGTAGTTGTTTAAAATTGAACAAACAGGAGTGGGCATGGTATTAATCAGGAGATTAGAAAAGGATGTAGCATGGGACAAACAGAAATCATCGCTGATTTATCTGATTTACTTGAAGATTAAAGTTACCTGTGATTAATGTTTAGCTGATGAAGAGCTTACCCTCAAAATGTCAATTCTCCTGCTCCTCAAATGCTGCCTGACCTGCTGTGCTTTTCCAGCACCACCCTTTTCGACTCTGATCTCCAGCATCTGCAGTCCTCGCTTTCTCCATGATAAATGTATTGTCTTTTTTACATTCCCTCATTATTTCCTGATGTATTCTCATTTGTACGTGTAGCTACTGTTAGGGGGGGTCTTTGGACTACTCCTGCCAATGACTTCTTTCACAAAAACAGAAGTTGCTGGAGTAGAAGACAACATACAGAACTTACCTAAGTGCTCATGTAAGTCAGTAAGCACAGGAGTGATACTGATGAATGTTGCAAAATGGGACAGGGGCTGAAGAGTTTTGGATGAGCTCACGTTTACATTAGCTAGCTAGAATATGTGAGAGACCAGAAAATAATATGTTTGAATAGTCATGTTTACAGGATCAGGCACAAAGATGAAATTGACCTTTCCTCAATTCAAACAGGTGGCTTAGTGGCATTATTGTTAGACTTTTAATCCCAAGACCCAGCTAATATTTTGAGGACCTGGGTTCAAATCCCACCATGGCAGATGATGGAATTTGAATTCAATAAAAGAAAAATCTGGAATTAAGAGTTTAATGATGACCATGAAGCCATTGTCAATTGTTCGAGAAAACCCATCTGGTTCCTTAATGTCCTTTAGGGAAGGAATCTGCCATCTTTACCTGGTCTGGCTTACATGTGACTCCAGACACATAGCAATGGTGGTTGACTTTTAACTGGGCAATTAGGGATGGACAAGAGATTTCCTCAACCTGTGAATGAATAACTTAATAAGGAAGATCATTAGACAGTGTCTAGATGTTGAAATGACCACATGTTGTCTTGGAAATGCGCCCACAACCCTCCCCCCAATCCTTTTCATCCAGCTATAAGTAATCTGCCTTGACATGCTGCTATTAATGTACAATGAAAAAGAGTCATGTCCAGTTCAGTGCCTGCCAGGGTTATTATGTTCATGTTTGAAGTTATCAGCCAGTCTTCTTGAAGGAGATGACAGTGAATGTCTCATTGGTAAAATAACACTTCCAGAGGCAGCAGTCTTCAGTTGTTGTCATGCCTGGATCGGTAGATTAAACACTGAAAATGCTCCTGTTAAGATTTGACATTTTTGGCAGCCATTCTTCCACCTCCTCTAAATCAAATGACTGAGAACACGAAGAATACCACCCACTGCTGTGAAAAATCTAACTGCAGGAAATTATCAGTAACATTTACCAGTAATGTGAGAACCTTCCTGATATCTGAAAGTCATTCTTTAAGGGTGGATATTGATAGCTGCAATGGACAAAATGTTGCAGACTTTCCCTTGGCTAGGAATCATTTTGGAATTTAAATGCGGAATAAGCTAAGTACCCTACTCTGTACAATACAACACAATGTCAACTCAGAAACCTAGTAGCAACTTTATGACATTATTCAGTAAGTGGGAATCAAGTGAGCTCAGAGACCCCTGCAATTACTGTACTATTTTGACACAACTGATACTGGCAGAATACTTTACGCGGACTAGCCCGTGGAGTTTGTGAAGGTGGGGTAGAAAGTTATTTTCTCAGCTAAATCAACCATGTCCCATCCCATGGGTGCTTGAGGTCTTTATGGGTGAATGCAGGCATAACTATGGTTATCACTGGCAATATTTCCTCCAGAGCATCTGTAAATGGCACTCCTGGTATCGTTTTATTTTTGGGTGCAAGATGTAAGTTTGCAGTCATCATTTGCATGGTTCATAAAGTTTCCCGAGTCTCCAAACAAGTTTTAGAATCAAAGTTTTAGAACCTGAGAATCTTTAGAATCTGGTTTCGATCACACCGAAAGAGGCCATTTAGCTCATCATGCTAATGGCAGCTCCATGAAAGAACCCTCCAATGAGTCTTACTCCCCTCCTCTTCCCAGCCCTGTATTTTTCTCTTTCTTTTCAAATATCCATCATTTTGATAATTGTATTTTAAGCGTGCTTCCACCAAACCTTTAGAGTGAATTCTAAACCAATACAAAACAATTTTCTTTTCTTCTTTGGGCTTCTTACTTAAAATCACTTTGAACCTGTGCATACTGGTTACCAACCTTTCTGCCTGAAAAAGAATTTCATATCTACTCTATAAAAGCTCTTGCTTTCTTCAATATTATCCATTGAATACCAAATTGTTTTTCAGGACTTAGAAAATAAATTGTATTCAAAGTGACCAAACTCATTTCTCTTACAGTTTATAAAGGGGAATACTTCTCACATCAGAAGTTTTGTTTGGATTCAAAGCCTTATGCAAATAATGGGTATTTTCCCATTTCAAAACATATAGAAAAACTTAGGAATATTTTCAAAATAATTATAGACTGTAATTATTTCATTGAAAAAGAAAACTCAAGTACAGGACTAGCAGGAAGATGATAACCTAGATCTAATTGTTTGCAAATATTAGTATGTGTGAGCCTTGCTCAATACTTCCATAAACATAATTGAGAGATGGATATCATACAAATTTGTTGGAAGGCAATTGCCAAGTGGTATTATTGCTAGACATTAATCCTGAGATTAGATTAGATTAGATTAGACTAAATTAGATTCCCTACAGTGTGGAAACAGGCCCTTCGGCCCAACAAATCCACACTGACCCTCTGAAGAGTAACTCACCCAGACCCATTTCCCTTTGTCTAATGCACTTAACACCATGGGCAGTTTAATAATGTTCTAGGGACCTGAGTTCAAATCCCACTATAGTTGAGTTTAATGTTGATCGTGACCACTGTTGACTGTCAGGAAAAATCCACTTGTGTCATTAATGCCCTTTCGAGAAGGAAACCACTGTTATTGCCTGTTTTGGCCTTTTTGTGATTCTAAACCTATAGCAATGTGATTGACTCTTAATTGCCCTTGTACAATAAATGTTCACATCTTGTGAATGAATTGTAAAAAGTGATTTGAGGCTAAAATATCTTCAAACACATTTCTGGGCACTAAGAATAAAGCCATAAGAAATCATTAGAATAATTCTACCCCCACCTCCCCCCCAACCCTCCTCCAGTCCTACAAAATAAAAATCCAGTATTACATTTCACATAATATCTGCATTATGAAGCACGATTATTGGTAATAGGCACAGAACACCAGGTACTGGTGCTGGAAGAAAAGCCCTAATGCATGCTCATGTTACATTTACTGCAGTTTCCTTTGTCCTAGTGGGACTAAGCTAGCGGATACAGCATGTAGTTGCATTCCTACTTTAGACTAGGTATAGACAAGTCCTGCAACCCCTCCTCAAAATAATAGGCTGAAATGAAAACTGTAGAGACTATATCACATGCCAAATTATTCCCAATTTATGATGTGCTTTGTGATCTAAAATACATAATTTTTCTTCTGACCAACACATCTCCTGTGTTACAGTCTCTGTACTGCTGAAAGATTATTATTTTTCTATCATTCACTGTAAGGCTGATACCCATCCCCCATGCACAAAATGATGAAATGCATTTCGGGTTGTCATTCTGATAATAATAATGTTTGAATGATATTCATTTTACACTGACATGAATATATTTTTCTCTTGGTCATAAAGAATGGTATAAATATATACCAAGCATTAGCATTATTGTTCTATAAATTAACGGATGGTTTTAATTTCATTCATTTAAACAGTCTTGATAAAAAAACGTTTGTTGAAATAATTCCACAGAGGCCAGCACCCTGTTACCAAGATTCCTGATGAAGGGCTTTTGCCCGAAACGTCGATTTCGCTGCTCGTTGGATGCCTGAACTGCTGTGCTCTTCCAGCACCACTGATCCAGAATCTTAATTCACATGTGGCAAGTCCTCAATACTGATCCAGCTCCCTCAGAGCCAGCTCTCAGAGTGACAGGAGTCTGAAACTCTTGATTTTATCTGTCAGCCAATTCCTCCTGATTGGGGCTATTAATCTGGTTCAATCAGGGAACTCATATGCTATGAGTTACAATCACTACACTTGTCACCAATAATTTTGGAAATAGACATCAATTCCCCAAGTTTCATAACATTTAATTCAATTGATTGTCATCGGGAGATCGATCTCCAATGTTTCAATTGCTATACTATAATCATAAGCATACACATTGAAATAAATAAGCAGTCTCTTTGCTTACACAACTTTTCGTACTTAAAGCACAGATGTTAGAATGCAAAGGTTTGAATGAAACAAAAACCACTGCTAACTTATGTCCTGATGCAAGCTTCACTCAGTCTTAATCAGAAAATCAGCAAACAATTCTTGATTCAGTTTCCAAAAGTGGAACAATTGATTTCATTGTCTTATGAGCAGTCAACACGAAACAATGCAAGATCTGAAACTATAGTTAACTAAATTCTAACAACCAACTTTTTTATTGATCAAATAACTCAACTATAATAATTAGATGGCATTAAGCACCTTGGGATATTTTATTTTGTGCAGAGAGAGTTCAGACAATTCAGAACAACAGAATAATCCGAAAGGTTAACTCTGTTCTCTCCATGGATTTGACCTGACCATCTTAATAGTTCCAGTGTTTCCTGTTTTATATTGGTGAACAAGTAACTGTGGATTACAGTGAACCATACAAGCTGGGCATGCCCTACCAGGCCTGTGTTGATTTATCCTAATCACAGCTGGAACAAAAGCTGGGGCACCACAAAAAGCCTCAAAATCCTCAGATTTTGGAGGACAGAAAAGTATCAGCCAAGATTCCTGCTAAAACATTTCAAACCCTATGCAGGAGATAGTGACCTGGAACAGTCTGCACAGTCTTAACTGTGGTTGATCATTGAGGCAGGTTTTGCTTATAAGTCCTTCAAACAGCCTTTTGAGTAAGGTTGCTCAGAACAAACAAACAAAAACACCTTTCTGAAACATTAGAATGATGGCATGCTTGAGCCAACCTTACCAGTAAAGTAGAGAACATTAGGTTTACTAATCTCATTTACGAAATGAAATCTGCCACCCTTACCCAGTCTGGCCAAGACGTGGCTCCAGCTCTGCAAATTTGTTGACTCTTAATGGCCCTCTGAAATAACCTAGAAAGCTGGTCAGTGCAAGGGCAATTAGGGATGGGTAATAAATACTGAATGACTCCTACATCCCACTGAAAGAATAACAAGCAAATACCCTCAGAAAATTTGCCACAATTTACTCATAGCATGAAAATGGTAGCAGAAACAGTCACGTAAAGTCTCATGAAATTCCAGTGGATTGCTGCGATATTTCACTGAAGAACAAAATCCATTGAACTGTCTCTAGTGCCCTGTCACCATATCCAAATTTCAACATGTTCTACCCTAATTAGGACTGCCTATGTACAGCATACCATCCTCCATGACAGATAAAATCACCAATAGCTGACAAAACTCGTGAGAATGTCTGAGGATTGGAAAAAGGCAAATAGTGTGACATAAGCATATGTTGCTTGGAGCAGAATAAAAAGGATCAGTTGCACGCCATTTATCTAATATACTTCACTCCACACAATGAATACTGGTACAACTGCAGCCAACAATAAATACAATTACAAATACTCTCATCATCTCCCCATCGAGATTTTGGAAAGAAAGAAGTTTACAAAATTATGAGAGGCATGGATAGAATGGATAATTGGAGTCTTTTTTTCAGGGTAGAACAGTCAATTACTAGAACACATAGGTTTAAGGTAATAGGGGGAAGTTTAAAGAGATGCGTAACGGCAAGTTTTTTTTACATAGAATGTGCTAAGTGCCTGGAATGTGTTGCCAAAGGAGATGGTAGAAACAGATGCATTACCAACATCTAAGAGGCCTTCTGACAGATACGTGAATAGGTGTGGAATAGAAAGATATGGACCATGTAGAGGCATCATGTGTCAGCATAGGCTAGATGGGCCAAAGGGCCTGTTCCTGTGCTGTGTTATACTGTTCTTTGTTCTAGCTATATTTGTGTTTTGTAGAAGAGTCATATTGGACATATCAAAACATTAACTCTCTTCTCTTCACAGATGCTGCCAGATCTGTTGAGTTTCTCCTGCATTGTCAGCATAGGCTAGATGGGCCAAAGGGCCTGTTCCTGTGCTGTGTTGTACTGTTCTTTGTTCTAGCTATATTTGTGTTTTGTAGAAGAGTCATATTGGACATATCAAAACATTAACTCTCTTCTCTTCACAGATGCTGCCAGATCTGTTGAGTTTCTCCTGCATTCCCTATGTTTGTTCCTGGAGTCATGACTGGCTTTATCATTGACTTGATTTAAACTTATAGTAATTCTCTCATAAGTGGGTAATTATTGTATGTGCCTCATAGAATTGCTTAATTTCCGGATTTAGCAGCTCTGGGGTAATTCAGCACTCATATCAACAAAAATGTATCTGTGGGCCATTTGCAATTCAAACAAACTATATAAGGTTTCACCAGGGATGAGCAAGAAAGAAAGTACACTTCCATACAGTGGACAACATAGCTGACTTCCAAAGTCCTAAAATACTTTGCAAGTAATAAACTACTTTTGAAGTATAGTCAATGTTATACTGTAGGATATAAAATAGCCAATTTGCACAAACAACAATGAGATAAGCAGATAGCCTACTCCCAATCCTTTCCTTCCCTTTCTTTTAACTTTACTTGTTACATTCTCTGTTACCATGCCTCTCTCCCTTACCCCCATTCCAGTGGGACAATCTGATTTGTTAGTCTGGCAGTGGACACACCATTGATCTGCCATTCTTACATTCCAGTCACTTAGAGTGAACTATCAACATCCTTTCTTCCGCAGCACTCTACCACTCTCTCCAAACTATTGAATAAATGCTGCCCCCTCCACACCTCACACAAGCTTTGATGAAGAGTATCTAGACCTGGAACATTAGCTTGCTTTCTCTACATGGATGCTGCCTGACCTTCTATGATCTCCAGGTTTTTTTTTGTTTTCAGTACAGATTCCAGCATCTGCAGTAATGTGCTCCTACAGTCAGTTTTGAGTAATATTTTTTTGAAGGACAAATGCAGTCCAGAGGGTCAGGGCAGAACTTTCCTTCTCTTCTAAGTAATGTGACCTGGGAGGGAAAATACAGCCTCCATTTAACATTTAAACTTCTTTTTTTTTAAATTCTTTTTCACCAGATGCGGATGGCCATGATTTGTTTCATATTCCTTATTGCCCTTAAACTTGGTTTGCTGGGCTGTTTCAGGGGTAGTTTAATCTGAACCATGTTGCTGTGAGTCTGAAGTCACTTGTAGGCCAGACTAGATGGGGATTGTAGATTTCATTCCCTAAAGAACATTGGTGAATGAGATAATTTGTTACAGCAATTAACAATTGTGACACAGTGGTTAGCACTGCTGCCTCACATCGCCAGGGATCCGGGTTTGATTACAGCCTTCGGTGTCTGTCTGTGTGGAGTTTGCATGCTCTCCCCATATCTGCCAGGTACTCTGGTTTCCTCCCACAGTCCAAAGATGCACAGTTTGGGTGGATTGTCCATGCTAAATTGCTCCATAGTGTCCAGGGCAATGCAGTCTAGGTGGTTTGGCCATGTTAAATGCAGAATTATGGAGATAGGGGTTGGTCTGGCTGGGATGCTGATTGGAGAATCAGTGCAGACTTGATGGGTCGAATAGCCTCTATCTGTACCGTAGGGATTCTATGACAGCTGTCCACCAATCCTGAGCTTAGCTTTCAATTCCAGATTTATAGTTTATTAATTATAATTCCACCAGCCACCATGGTCCGATTTGAACACATGGTGCCTATACCACTAACATAGGTCTGTGGATGATTAGTCCATTGGCATTACCATTAGGCTTCTGTCTTCCCAATTCTCCTGTCCTCATTCTTAAATGTCTTACAATTCTGTCTTTCTTCAGTCCTGATAATTTCAATGTAACACATTAATTCTGCATCTCTCCACAGATGCTGCCTGATCTGTGATGTTCAGACTTTTTTTTGTAATTATTCCTTGAAGCACTTCTCACATGGTAAAATTTGCATAGTCTGCACTAAAGTGTCAACTTCAAAATTTACTCAAGTCTATTGATTAGGACTTGAACCGTTAACATCCTACTATTATACCATGACTCCACAGAAAAGAGCCCTTCTTCGGACTTAATTTCCCACTCCAATTCCAATCCCCCTTCACTAGATCTGAAGATAGCTGGGAGCAACTGATGAACATTAATGCTCAGCATTCCTTCGTACATTCAGAGATATTTTGAGTTAAGCTACTACACAGCATGTGAAAACATGAGCTCCTAATAAATCCTGCCCAAATCTCCCAGCTTTTAGTTCAATCCCCTGCAAATAAATTACTTGTCAGTGATCCATCATAATATTCCCCAAATATAATGGTAATTTACTGAAGCCAAGTGTTGATCCAAGACAGCCTTAGCATGGATTGGATTCGACACGGCATAATGTTATAATGCTGCACTTATTTATTACTTGTGTTCCCTTTGAGAGCAGTTCTCTGTTAGGAATACAGGATCAATGAACTTTTCATGAGCATAACCATATAAGGTCCTCAATATGCTTGTTGGTGAGTGATGTGTTAGACCATTGTCCAATAAAACATTATAGTTTGCATAATATGATTGACGAGTCAGGACAGAAATATTATAGCTGCATATTTTCTCAGTTCAAGATATAAACAAATTTGGGCATTTTGGAAGTACAAGAGAATTGGCCAAAACCTTCATCCCACCACTCACGTGACATCACGCAACCAAACTGTCTCTGGCAAGTGTGGCATGTGCCGTCATTAAGTGCAAGCAACAGTAATACAAGTTAATGGGTTAGATTTATGTTACTCTTGCAACATACAAGTGAGGTTATATTTCCAATAATTTGTTGGATGAGAAGAGGGACCAGCTAATTACGAAGCTTTAGGTGAGACTAATGTTCTCTTGCTTGGAACTAGGCATCATCTCATTGATCTCCTCTACATTGGGGAGACTGCTTGCCTACTCACAGAGTGGTTCAGAGAACATCTCCAGGACACCCGCACCAATTAACTCCACCACCCCATGATTGAATATTTCAACTCCCCCTCCCTCTCTGCCAAAGGCATGCATGACCATCGCCACTCTTTTACCACCCAAAGCCTGGAGGACGAACGCCTCATCTGGCACCTTGGGACCCTTTAATCCCAGTGTATCAATGTACACTTCACCAGTTTCCTCATTTCTCCTCCTCCCATCTTAACCCAGTTCCAACCTTCCAGCTCAGCACCATCCTCATGACCTGTCCCACCTGTCAATCTTCCTTCCCACCTATCCACTCCACTCTCCTCTCCAACTATCACCTTCACCACCAGCTCCATCCACCTATTGCACTGTCAGCTACCTTCCCCCAGCCCCACCCACCCCTTCCCATTTATCTCTTCACCTCCAAAGCTCCCAGCCTCATTCCTGATTAAGGGCTTTTGCCTGAAACATTGATTTTCTTGCTTCTCAGGTGCTGCCTGACCTGCTGTGTTTTTCCAGCACGACTCTAATTTTGACTCTGAACTCCAGTATCTGCAGTACTCACTTTCACCTATCATCTGATTGTTATCTGAGCAAAAGTAGTGCCGCTCTACTATTCAATAAAACAGTTATTTTGCCATGGCAAGCAAAGGCAAATGGTGTAGGACTGGTATGTGGTTTATGGGGTCTTTGAGCTGCTCAAGTGGATGAACGTGTTTGAAAACCAATGCTTTAGCCACTACCTTTATCCCAAAAATAATATACTCTCCCATCATTCAAAATACAGACTTTGAACCAGATACCCTTCTCCCGAACCATCCAAAATAATACAATAGACAAAGGTAGAAGGCAAGAGAAAACAGCACAACAGAAAGAACAGGCTTAAAAGTTGGGGGTTGTGGGGTAGCAGGGAAGCAGAGGAGGACACACACAGAACATGGTCAGTAATCTAGAAGAGGACATGTGAATGATTGGAAGGAAGAGCAAATGAATGTATACGCCAAAAGGGCAAAAATAATAAGCAGAGACCATACAGTTTGCAATGTTATAGCAAATCCTTCAGAAACATTGTTGAAATAATTGTTCTCAGCATTATCCTGAAGATATGTTACTGATCTGAAGCACAACACCCATGTAATAATGGAGTATTACTTAGGATTAGTTTCATCAGATATATTTACTGACTTCTCATTTGATTATGTAACACTGGAGTACTGTTGGAAGACGGGAAGGAAATTTCAACTGCAGGCTTTAAAAAATAGCTGTCACTTTAATCTTGGTGGAATAAAGTAATACTTCAATTTCTACAGTGCCTTTTACAGTCAAAATATGTTCCAAAGCACATTATAAGAAATGAAGTATTTTTGAAAGAAACTCATCATTGTAGGAAATGTCATGTTAACAATACTCGTCTAATAGTTAATTGCTCATCAGGGTTTGATTAAATCTATTGGTTAGACAGAATTAAAATTAAAATTAAATTTTACTTTCATGTGTAGTCATGTATAGATGTAGATGAGTGAAAAGTGTACCATGTCACCATTCCTAGTGCCATCTTAGTGCAAAGGTACTTAGGTATAAAATCTTAGGCACAAAGTAGAAGAATAAAGAAACAAAGTTAAACACTACAGTCCTTCTTCCTATAAAGTAGAAAAATAAAAAAAAGTTAAAAGTTCAACAGTCTTTCTTAAGTGCTTAGCCATGTTGGGCTTGCACTCCCTACAAGAGTTTGATCTCTTCCCATTTTGGCTCGTTCTCCAGGAGACCTCGGGCTGCCTGCTCTCGCCGCTGTCATAGATGCTAAGGGACCTCACTCAGCATTGAATTGAGCTCACTCTTCCTGCAATGGGCTTGATCTCTGACTGTCAAAGTATTGATTCAGGCCCCCAGCCGCTGCCACGCTCTGGACCCAATGAAGCCTCAGTAATGCTGTGGTTGCTGTCTCCACACTGAACTCTCTCCAGAAGATAAGTAAATGGAAAAAAAAAATTAAAATTAAAAAAAAGGAAAATGAGAAAAGAGGAAGAAAAAAAAAGCAAGAAAATTAAAACTGACAGAATGGATGAACCATCACCTTGAGAGCCAAAAAACACATTGTAAGTTATGAAACAAACATTACAACAAACTGTCTGTTTTATGCATGTGCATCTTTCAGACCCACAACAGATTAAATAACAGGCGGAATTGCAACACTGCATCCGGGCAGCATGGTGGATCAGTGGTTAGCGCTGCAGCCTCACGACACCAGGAACCCGAGTTCGATTCCAGGCTTGGGCGATTGTCTGTGTGGCGTTTGCACCTTCTCCCCTTGTCTGCTCTGGTTTCCTCCCACAATCCAAAGATGTGCAGGTCAGGTAGATTGACCGTGCTAAATTGCCTGTAGCATTAGGTGCATTAGTTAGAGTCGTGGTTTACTCTCCTGAGGGTCGCTGTGGACTTGTTGGCCCAAAGGGCCTGTTTCCACACTGTAGGGAATCTAATCATTAAAAGATTAACTGACTTGAGGTCAACTGCCTTAATGGCAAGGTACACACACAACAGCCAAGAACAAAGTGCATATAGTCCATGAATTGTTTTTAACCAAATAATCTATTTTGGGATGTTAATTGATGAGGAAAATATTGACCATTACACCAGGAATAACTCCTCCATTCTTTTTCAAAAATAATACTGTGGGATTTTATATGTATACATCTGAGGACAGATAGAACCTTGGTTTAACTCCCATACTTGATTAGATTAGGTTCCCTACAGTGTGGAAACAGGCCCTTTGACCTAACCAGTCCACACCGACCCTCCAAAGAGTAACCCACCCAGACCCATTTTCCCTCTGATTTATATACCTAACACTACGGGCAATTTACCATAGCCAATTCAACTGTCCTGCACATCTTTGGACTGTGGATGGCAACCCACGTAGACATGGGGAGAATGTGCAAGCTCCACATAGACAGTCACCCGAGGCTGGGATCGAAACTGGGACCCTGGCGCTGTGAGGCAGCAGTGCTAACCACACTGCAACAGAGCATGACTGCCTCAATAAGATAAGTGAGTACTAACAATCATTTTCACATTCAAATCCTGACATGAGATTTGAACCCATGATTTTTTGTTATAAAATAAACAATCCTAAGAGGATAAAAAGAAAGTCACAATCTCTATGAGTCTGAACTTTGTTGACCATGACTGGAAATGCAGCAGAGGAGAGAAATAGTTGATTATTGATGGGTTGAAACCTCAGAAAGCATTTCTCTCAACTGCAGAACAATAGTCAAGGGAAGGAAAATCTTTCATAATCAACTAACCTTCTCATATGATATCCTGCCCAAGTCTACCTTAAAGCTCAGCAGTTCACTGATTCCAAGGCTCCCGATTTGCTTTGATAATATAAAAACAAGACTTGGATGTAGTGCCTTAAAATTCTTCTGGGTGCAGTCTGATGACCGCCCGGTGGAGTTGAGCACATTTATTTCTTTTATACCATTCCTCATGCTGTTTAGGTCAGCTCTGCATGGGTGTGTAGCATAACCCAATCCAAAAGCTTTTTTTTAAGTTCAGCATGCTGTGAAGTTTGTTTAGGTTGCAGATTTTAAAATAAATCATTTTCAACACTATTGCTTGGTGCAGGCAATAAGCAACATGAATCATTTGTCCCATCATTAATAGCTCTTGATACTTTAGGGGCATGACTCATATAATTTGAGCACCATTTAATCATACATGTCTATATTAAAATGTCCCAGACATGACCTGAAGTGTCAGGATCAGAATTACAGAGTAGAAACTGCAGCATAGAAACATCAGAAGTAGGATCTACCACACTATGTGAGTCTCGGTTATTGAAAATGCCATCCAAATGTCAAAGAAATGCTGAATAAGTTAAGAAAACTTTGGTCACCAATATCTTGTGCATGATTTCATATATCACACTTAATTATCATAGCTTATAAAAAGAGTCCATTTTACTTCATGCAAGCTCACAATTAAATTATCAGCAATGCTTCAAACTGTTGCAAATGGTTCCATTTTCACTTCTGAGTCAGAGCATGTTTAAAGGGCTGGGAAGAAAACAAGTGAGAGTCCTGAAGTTAACTTGAGGCATTAGTTGGGTGACTGGCTGGAGCAGGGGGTTACGGAATAATTGGTAATTCGCATGCATTTTCAGCTGTGAAGCCTGGGCAATTTGTTACTTTGAATCCAAGGGCTCGATTTTACCTCCATATAAGTAAATAAGTCAGTTAAAATCAGTCTTGAAAGGATCCACATGAATCTTTCTCCACTGCGTCACATAACTAGCATCTACTTGTATGTATGAAGGACTTTAACTCCGAGGCCTCATCTTCGTTTCACTGATGAGGCACTCTTTTCATTGTATTGCATTGGGGATTGGACAGTCCACCCACGTTCATGATATTCTGGCATGACATTGAGTGCTTGTTTAAATGGGTAAGTTCCTCCCAAAAGCTGGGTGTATTCTCTGATATGTCTCATGGTCAACATGTAAATGTATATCTGTTCCGTTAACAGACATGCTCCTAACATCATTATTGTATCACAGTATGTGATCTTTGTAAGCCATAGGTCCCTTAGCATGTGACTGCTGAAGGAGACACTGACGTTATGGTGAGTATTTGTGGCCATCTATACTGTATTCAAACATCTTAATGGCAGAGAAGTGACAAACTATGTGAAATCCAATCAGACAATGGCTTTGGACAAAGAGACAGTTCTTCACCATTCAAACAGTATTAGCTTCTGTGAGTACAGACAGCATTACAGATCTGTAGATTGTCTATTGACCAGCAGATAATTTCTTTTCATTGTTATATAGATGCAGACAAACAATTTTTATATACCTGTTGGTCAGAGTGTATTAGGTTCTACCATGATCATGACCAGAATGATTGCATCTGGCAAGTGAACAAATGACCCAAACCACACAAAGGCCGTACTGATATACAGTGGTGCCTCGGAATCCGACTTTAATTCGTTCCAGGAGGCTGTTTGGATTGCAAAAAGTTTGGATTCCGAAACTATTTTCCCCATAAGAAATAATGGAAAGTGAATTAACCCGTTTCTGGACCCCAAAAAAAAAATTTTCAAGACACTTTTAACTGCAAATATACATGGTTAAGGTAAAATAAGATGAGTAAATGACCTAAATATCAAGTAATAATAATAAAAACAAGAAATAAATGTACTAACATGGAAATAACTTCATTTACCTTAGTGAGGAGTGCGAATGGTGAATGCACTTATTTGTTTCACTGCTCTTCTTGGGTGCCATGGTGAATGCACAAGGGTGATAGTTAAAAAAAACAGCACAAATCAAGGTGAAAACATGAGGTAAACCAGTGATGGACACACGAGAGATGCTTTCACGACTACTTCCCGGGATGAACTGAACGAACAATGTGCGACCTGGACGGTACGTGGTGTTCGGATTCTGAAAATGTGTTCGGATTTTAGGGCAAAATTTTCTCGAAATAATTGTTCGGATTCCAATTTGGTCGAATAATAGGGCGTTCAGACTCCGGGGTCACCACTGTATTATGTTCCTTAAAAGTATATGAGCATACTGACACAGAGACATAACATTCCCAATCCCAGAATCAAACATAGGTGGCTGACAGGGCCAATTTGACCAGCATCACCTTCAGAACCTGAGTTCAATACACAGGTTCAATAATCTTACAAAAGCAGCAAATGTGAATATACCTCTCTACCTTTTTCAACAGCCCTTAATAATATGAACTGTAAATTATGCATAATTACTAGCAATAATGTCCTCCCAAATCACAACGACACACTACAATGTATTGCTTTCTCATTCCAAACATGGTAAATTGGGTCCTTTGCTCTCTTCACACCATGTACTTAATACAATTCTGTTAAGGACTGTAGAGCAGAGGGATACAGTATTATCAGGTCATTGAATGTGAAAATCTGTAGGTTTGATGATTAATTAGTTGGCTTCTCATATCTCTTACTGCAGTGGTACCATCTTTGACTGCTGCTTCTTCATCTCCCTTGGGTCTTCTTTCTTGCAATACCTTCCTGTGCAGTAATGATATGCATTTGATGGGGTGTCTCTCTGTGAGATAGTGAGGTCTGCAGATGCTGGAGATCAAAGTTGATAGTGTGTTGCTGGACAGGCAGCATCCGAGGAGCAGGAAAATCGATGTTTCCGGCTGGAATCCTTCAACATGAATGACGCTGGGAGCCTCCAGGGTGGAGAGATAAATGGGAGGGGGATGGGGCTAGGGAGAAGGTATCTGACAGTGCAAAAGGTGGATGGAGGTGCAGGTAAAGATGATAGGTCAGAGAGGAGGGTGGAGTAGATAGGTGGGAAAGAAGATGGACAGGTGGGACAGGTCATGAAGGCGGTGCCAAGCTGGAAGGTTGGAACTGGGGTAAAGTGGTGGAAGGGGAAATGAGGAAACTGGTGAAGTCCACATTGATGCCATGGAGTTGAAGGGTCCCGAGGCGGAAGATAAAGTGCTCTTCCACCAGGTGTCGGTGGTGAGGGAGTGGCGATGGAGGAGGCCAAGGACCTGCATGTCCTTGGCAGAGTGGGAGGGGGAGTTGAAATGTTCGGCTTTGGGGTGGTGGGGTTGATTGGTGCGGGTGTCACGGAGATGTTCCTTAAAGCACTCTGCAAGAAGGCATCCAGTCTCCCCAATGTACAGAAGAGCCCATCAGGAGCAACGGATACAATAAATGACATTTGTGGAAGTGCAGGCGAAACTTTGATGGATGTGGAAAACTCCACTGTGGCCTTGGATGGAGGTGAGGGAGGAGGTGTGGACATAGCTTTTGCAATTTCTGCAGTGGTAGGGGAAGGTGCCAAGAGGGGATGGTGGGTTGTTGGGGGGCGTGGACCTGACCAGATAGTTGTGGAGGGAACTGTCTTTGCGGAAAGCGGATAGAGGTGGGGAGGGAAATATACCCCTGATGGTGGGGTCCATTTGTAGGTGGCAGAAATGTTGGTGGATAATGTGGTTTATGCAGTGGTTGGTGGGATGGAAGGTGAGGACCAGGGGGGTTCTGTCCTTGTTGCAGTTGGAAGGGTGGGGTCTGAGGGCGGAAAAGCGGGACGTAGATGAGAGGCATTGGGGGGCATCTTCAACCATGTGGAAAGGGAAATTTCAGTCTTTAAAGAAGGAGGCCATCTGGTGTGTTCTGTGGTGGAACTGGTCCTCCTGGGAGCAGATGCGGCGGAGGAATTGGGAATACAGGATAGCATTTTTGCAGGAGATAGGGGAGGAAGAGGGTAATACAAGTAGCTGTGGGAGTCCATGGATTAATAAAAAATGTCAGTATTGAGTCTCTCTGTGAGGCATGTTGTAGAAAGCCCCTCCAAGCTGAGACACTTGGATTTTTCACTTCACCTTCCCATCTTTTGCAAATTACTTTAAACCTGTACTTTTGTATTCTTGTTCCTGAGCAAGCATTGTTTCCTCCTATCTACTTTATCCAGCCTGCCCAAGGTTTTGAAAACCTCTATCAGGTTTCCTATAAACTTTCTTCTCTCCAAGGAGAACAGTCCCAACTTCTTCGATCTATCCTCAGAATTGAAGTTCTTCATTACGAGAACCACTCTTGTAAACTGCTTTTGCACGCTCTCCAATGTATTCGCATCCATCTTAAATGCAAGATCTTGTATTTTTATTAAAAATAAACGCATCTTGGAATTAAAGTTCAATATGTCCATCAGGTTATGATCCATGGTCATGACAATATACTATATAGAATACATCTGTTTCAACCCAACAAAACAGGTGATAGCTATTCTCTAGTTCTTTTCTCAAGGTAATACCTTGACCAATCAAAGTCAATCTGTTTGGTTTAAAATTAACTGCTTGGCAGTTAACTATCAGTTAACATTAATTGGTGCAATTTCCATGGCAACTCCTCTACCAATCAGAGTCCACTTACCAACCAATCACAACTCTCCTCTCATACAATATAAATGTTGATTTCGCTTTACCTTGTATCAAATGACTAATTAAGTTATTGTTGCATTCAAATTTCTTTGAAGTTTGGTGGTGACTGATGGATGCTGGGGCTGCAGGAAGTTCAGAGTTCTGACATGCAGATTGCTCCAAATGTGCATCAGAAGTAATTAAATTAGTCTACCTGGAAAACGTATGTATTCAGCAGGCGGAGATGAGAATCCTTGCCTCTGAATCTTACTGTCACTTTATAATGCATATATATCACATTAGGAGTCAAAGATAATCAGAAATTTTAAAGGCTTTCGGCTGACTTGCTCCAAATAATACCTGTATATTATGAATGTTGTACATGGAAAGTGAAGTATCTAAAGCTGGAAAACTGATGACCTGACAACCGTTAATCAATTGAAAATCAAATGCTTCTGTCAACTGAAAATATCATAAATCATTTTGCAAGTAGCAACCATTAACTTAATCAGACAGTTAAATAATTCTTATTTTGGTTTTCAGCTCTAGGAAAATCCAGTATCTACTTCTCAGGGGTGAGATGAACATAAGCACCCTTGAGGTCAAGCAACATTTGACTGAATATGGCATTAAGGGCCCTGGTAAAAGTAAAGTCAATGGGATACAAACTGAAAACTCATTGGAGTCATATGTCTTGAAAATGAAGGTGGGTATAGTTTCTGGAGGCCAAATTCCTCAGTCCAGGACATAGAATCCCTACAATGTGGAAGCAGACCATTCAGTCCACATGAACCCTCTGAATAGTATCCCACCCAGACCCATACCATCCCTGTAACCCTGCATTTCCCATGACTAATCCAAGTAGCCTGCACTCCCTGGATCCTACGGGTAATTTAGAATGGGCAATCCACCTAAACTGCATATCTTTAGATTGTGGGAGGAAACCCACACAGACATAGGGCGAATGTGAAAACTCCACACAGTCACCAACATTGGAATCAAAGCTGGGTCCCTAGTGCTGTGAGGCAGCAGTGCTAACCACTGACCCACCTTGCCACCTCAAAATGTGCATCATTGCAATAGTTACACAGGGCAGTGTCTGAGATCTAACAATCTGCAGTTGCTTGATAATTTACTGTCGTTCCATCAAAATGTCAGAAACGGTGATGCTTGTTGATGATTACACACTATTCAGTTCCAACTGCAACCTATTACAATCTGAGGTGGACAGCGAAGAGGGTTACCTCACATTACAAAAGGATCTTGACCAATAGGCTGAGAAGTGGCAGATGGAGTTTAATTCAGATAAATGCAAGATGCTGCATTTTGGGAAAGCAAATCTTAGCAGGACTTGTACACTTAATGGTAAGGTCCTAGGGAGTGTTGCTGAACAAAGAGACCTTGGAGTGCAGGTTCATAGCTCCTTGAAAGTGGAGTCGCAGGTAGATAGGACAGTGAAGAAGGCGTTTGGTATGCTTTCTCTTATTGGTCAGAGTATTGAGTACAGGAGTTGGGAGGTCATGTTGCAGCCCAGAACTAGAAGGCATAGGTTTAGGGTGAGAGGGGAAAGATATAAAAGAGACCTAAGGGGCAACTTTTTCACACAGAGGGTGGCACGTGTATGGAATGAGCTGCCAGAGGAAGTAGTGGAGGCTGGTACAATTGCAACATTTAAGAGGCATTTGGATGGGTATATGAATAGGAAGCATTTGGAGGGATATGGGCTGGGTGCTGGCAGGTGGGACTAGATTAGGTTGGGGTATCTGGTCGGCATGGACGGGTTGGACTGAAGGGTCTGTTTCCATGCTGTACATCTCTATGACCCTATGACTCTATAATAGTCTATGTAGAAAGCCATGGACAACATCAGGCTTGGGCTGACAAGTGGCAACATACATCTGTGGTACACAAGTGCCAGACAATGAACATCATCCAAAACTGACAAACTAACCATCTTCTTGATACTAAATGGCATTATCCTTGCTGAGTTTGAATTCCTCCACCATTCATATTCTTGGGATTTTCATTCAAAACTCAAAGACCTTGACACTATTCAGGACAAAACTTGTTCGGCATCCCATCTACCACCTTAAACTTCACTTTCTTCAAAGTGAAAGACAATGGCAGTGGTGTGTATCATCTACAAGATGTATTTCAATTCACCAAGCCTTTTTCAAGTGGCACCTTTCAAATCAATGACCTTACCGTCTTTAAGAACAGGGGAAGAAAACCCAAACACAGCAACACACACCACCACCTCCAAATTCCTTTACAATCCACACACAATCTGATTTGGAACTACTTCACCATTGCTTCAATTTCATTAGGTCAAAAACATGGAACATTCTTCACATCAGTGCAACCCAGATGGATTGAAGCAGTTCAAGCAGGCAGCTCCAAATCCTTCTCAAGAGTACCTCAAGGGTATACAGTATTGTGTTATGTTGCACATTCCCCCATACTAAATAGATAAGACTTTGAACATATCTAGTAATTCAAAAGTGGACATCCATGAGGCATTATGAACCATCAGCAGCAGAATTGTACTCAACTACAAACTCCGTGGCATAACATCTCAACCAATTTAACATTACCATCAAGCCAGGGGAACAACCCTGGTTCAATAAACAGTGCAGGAAAGTATGCCAGAAGCAGCACCAGGCATACCTAAAAACAAGGTAACAACCTTATAAAGCTCCAACACAGTACTAAATGCATGCCTAATGACTCAAGCATCATGCAACAGCCAGGGCAATGCAATCCCAAAACCAATGAATTAGATTTAACTTTGTCACTCCTGATACATCCATTTTGTGATTGGTAGTAGATAATTTAACAACTCCTTGGAGCTGGAGGCTCCAGAAATATCTCTATCCTCAGTAATGGAGTAGCCCATCATATCAGTGCAAAAGACAAGGCTGATGCATTTCGAAACATATTCAGCCTAAGACACAACAACAATGTCTCTTCTTCCTCAGGCAGCTGAAGAAATTTGGCATGATGGCGAATACCCTTGCCAACTTTTATTGGTGTGCCATCGAGAGCATTCTGTCTGGATGTGTCACTACCTGATATGGCAACTGTACCATTCAAGATCGGACTTGGTTACAGAGAGTGGTGAACTCGGCCCGAACAATCACAAAGGCCAACCTCCCATCTATAGAATCCATCTACCAGGCCCGCTGTCAAGGAAAGGCCGCCAGCATTCTCAAAGATCCATCCCATCCTGGCAATGTTTCTCTACAACCTCTACCACTGGGGAGAAGGTACAGAAGCCTGAACACTCGCACCAGCTAGTTTCACACCAGTTTCTACCCTACTTTAGAATACTGAATTTGCTCACAAACTCTTAACATTCGCCTGTACCTGTGTTTTGGTTTTTGCTGCTGTTTACCTATTATTTACTATCTATGCTACTTAACTATGTGATCTGCCTGTATTGCTCACAAGACAAAGCTTTTCACTATGCCTCGGTACATGTGACAATAAATTCAATTCAAATCAAATCAAATGGATGATTTATCTCATCTTCTTTCTGATGTTTACATAATCACAGATGTCAGTCTTCAACCAAATCAACTCGCTTTACTTAATATCAAGAAGTGGCTGAAGGCATTGGATACTGTAAGGCTATGAGCCCTGATAACAGTCCAGCAATGGTACTGAAGACATGTTCCAGAACTAGCTGTACTCCTAGCCAATATGTTCCATACAGCTATATTACCAGTGCGTACCCAGCAATCTGTAAAATTGCTCATTAGTGAGGATAGGAATAGGAGGATAGAGCAGATGAAAGTATGGCTGAGGAGCTGATGCAGGATAGAAGGATTCACATTTTTGGATCATTGCAATCTCTTCTGGGGTAGAAGTAACCTGGATAAGAAGAACAGATTGCATCTGAATTGGAAGGGGACTAATATACTGGTGGGAAGATTTGTTTGATACGACTTAAACTAATAAGGTGAGGGGAGTGGGGAGATGGGTGTTGGACCCTGGGAGATACTGAGGAAAGACATCGGTCTGAGAGTGGTACAGTTGGGAAAAGAAGTAAATCAAGCCATCAGGGAAGGCAGGAACAAAACAGGGAATGAGGTAGAACTGATAAACAAAACTACATTTATTTCAATGCAAGAGGCCTAACAGTTCAGGCAGCTGAACTCAGTGCATGATTGGGAACATGGGACAGGGATATCATTGTAATTACAGAGACATGGCTTGGGGTGGACGACTAGCAACTTAATGTTCCAGGATATAGATGGTTTACGAAGGGTAGAAAGAGTGGGGTGGAGTGTAGCGCTTTTGATTCAGGATAACATAACTTAGAAAGCACTCAACAAGGTTCCTAATGGTAAACTGATTAGCAAGGTTAGATCACACAGACTAGAGGAAGAACTAGCCATTTGGAGACAGAAAGGTAGAAGACAGAGGGTGGTGGTGGAGGGTTGCTTTTCAGACTGGAGGCTTGTGACCATTGGTATGCCACAAGGATCGGTGTTGGGTCCACTACTTTTTGTCATTTATTGAAATGATTTAGAAGAGAACATAGGAGGTATGGTTAGTAAGTTTGCAGATGATACCAAAATTGAAGGTGTGGTGGACAGTGAAGAACGTTACCTCAAAGTAGTGGCAGATGGAGTTCAATTTAGGTAAGTCTAAGATGCTGCACTTTGGAAAAGCAAATCAAGGCAGGATTTATACACTTAATAGTAAGGTCCTCGGAAGTATTGCTGAACAAAGAGACCTTGAAATGCAGGTTTGCAGATAGCTAGGACAGTGAAAAAGGCATTTGGTGTGATTGCCTTTCTTGGTCAGTGCATTGAATATAAGAGTTGGGAGGTCTGTTGCAACATACAGGACATTGCCATTTTTGGAGTTCTGCATGCATTCTTATCTCCTTGCTATAGGAAGGATGTTGTGAAAAGTGAAAGGGTTCAGAAAAGACGTACAAAGATGTTGCCAGGGTTGAATGTTTAAGCTATGGGGACAGGCTGAATAGGCTGGGACTGTTTTCTCTGGAGCATTGGAGGTTGAGGGATGTCCTTATAGAGGTATAAATCATAAAGGGGAATGGATGGGGTAAATAGCCAAGGTCTTTTCCCTGGGGCGGGGCAGTCTAAAACTGGAGGGAATAGTTTAAGGTGAGAGGAGAAAGATTTAAAAGGGACCTAAGAGCAACTTTTTCATGCAGAGTTCAGTCCGAGTGTGGAATGAGTTGCCTGAGCAAGTGATGGAGGCTGGTACAATTACAACATTTGAAAGGCATCTGGATAGGTGGTTGAATAGGAAAGGTTTGGGGGGATATGGGCCAAATGCTGGCAAATGGGATGTCTGGCTGGCATGGATGAGTTGGACTGAAGGGTCTGTTTTCATGCTGTACATCTTTATGACTCGATGACTCTATGTTCTGTCCACAAAAAGCAGGACAAAAACAACGCAGCTAATGACTGATCTATCAGTCTATAGCAATCACTATAGTCAATCATTAACAAAGTAATGGAAGGTGTCATCAACAGTACCACCAAGTACTTGCTGAGCCGTGACCTGCTTATTGATACTCAGTTTGGGTTTTGCCAGTGTCATTCATAGGGACATCATCAGAATTCCATGATATCTGTGAATTAATGATATCTCTGAGCTCCTGACCTCATTACAGCTTTAGGTCCAAATTTGGGCAAAGGTGAGATGAGAGCAACTGTTTTTGACATCAAGATAGAATTTGACTGAGGGTGGCATCAAGGAACCCTAACAAAACTGAAATCAATGAGAATCAGGGGAAATTTTCCATTGGTTGGAAATATACCTAACATATAGATAGATGCATTGTGATGTTTGGAGATCAGTTATCTTGTTCCAGGACATCTCTGCAAGAGTTCCTCAGGGTAGTATCTTCAGCCCTATCTTTAGCTGCTTATAAGTGATTTTCCTGCCATCATAGGTTCAGAAATGGGGATACACACCAATGATTGCACAATATTCAGCACCATTTACAAATCCTCAGAAGCTGAAGTAGCTCATGTTCATATCTGGCAATACCCAAGTTTATCCTGATATGTGGCAAATTGCATTGACTATACACTAGTGCCAGGCAATGACCAACCCAAACATGAGAGAATCTAAGCTTTACCCGTTGACATTCAATGGTATTACTATTGTAGAATTCCCTCAATCAATATTGGGGGTGGGGGGTGGGGAGGAGTGGGATGGTGATAAGAAGATCACAATTGACCAGAAAATGAATTATATCAGCCTGATAAATACGTTGGCGACCAGACCATTGTACATTGTGCAATGAGTAACTCACTTCCCCGAAGCCTGTCTGCTATCTACAAAATTCAAACTTTGCATAAACATTTGTAGATCAGGTGCCAGTTGCTGTAGTTGTGGGTATGTTCTGGTAAAAGACAGGAGTGTCATGGAAAACTCCCCAGTTACCTGGATGAGTGCAGCTCCAACAACAATCAAGGAGTTTGATACACTTCCACCAGTGCTTACCATCTACAAGCTGCATTTCAATCACTCACTAAAGGTCCTCCAACAGCACTGCCAAATGTAGGACCCTATTTAGATAAATAAGGGTAATAGATGCATGGGAATACCACCTGCTAGTTCCCCGCTAAACTACACAGTCTCCTGACTTGGAATGGTATCATCATCCCTTCACTGTCACTGGGACTTGGGAGGCAGTGGTATAGTTTAACGATCTAGAGACATGGGTTTGAATCCCACCCAACAGATAGTAAAATTTGATTTCAATCACAACCTGGAATTAAAAAGCTAGCCTGATGGTGACCATGTAACCATTGTTGATTGTCATAAAACCCCATCTGATTCACTAATGTCCTACAGGGAAAGAAATTTTAAATCCTTACGTAGTCTGGTCTACATGTAGTTCCAGACCCATGGCAATGTGGTTTACTCTTAATTGCTCTGTAAAATGACACAGCATTTTACTCAGATGAAGGAGGAACTAAGGGATGGGCAACTGCTGCCCACAGCCCATGAAGGAGTTTTAAAAAATATACTCCATCACCCTTACCAAAAACACTGGGACTTCAAGCAGTTCAAGAAGGCAATTAACCATTACCTTCTCATGGATAACTAGGGATTGGCAATGAATGTTGATTAGCCAGGATGTCCAGATTCTGTGAATAAATAACCGTAAAACAAAAATTAGGAACGAGCAATTAGTGTTGCCCAATCCAACAATTCCGATATTCCATGGAAACTAAAAGAATGCTACAATTAAAAGAGGATAAAAGAATCAGTGAGAACATAATGTAGAGCATTGCACCAGGAGGACACTGACCCCGGAGCAATAAATGTTAGGAACTAGACTATCTGGCAGTTGTGTACCACATAACCATAGTAGAAATTGAAATCTTGTTAAATTAAAATATCTTCAAGGTATGATTTAACAGCACGGCTTACCAGTCAGACAAGAATTGCATGTGCTAAGTGAAATTGTCAAATAAATGTATAAATAGAGACTAAGTGTTTCAATTCATTTATCTTTATTGAACTGCTGAAGGAAGTATGTAATCTGGATGGACCACCTCCACTTACTTGATCAGCTATTACATCAGTATTACATCAGTCAGAATAATAATCGAGAAAGACCTGTATTCTCTTCAATTAGTGTGCTGAGTCACAGGTAGTCCTGCAAGGATCATTTCTAACTTGAATGAGAAAGGAATTCAAGTTGTGACAATTCTGCACATGAAACAACTACTTTGACATTTGTCATTAGCCATCTTGTACAGTTATGTTTACAAAGCTGTGTGCAGTTTCTTAGCAACTTAGCAATTGATAGCAACTTGAATATCAATTATGTCAGTCTGAATAATATCCCGAAGTTTGAACATGCTGGTTAAGAGAATCTTGTGGTTTACGTTTTCAAATATTGGCTGCTGGCTGTTAGACTAACTTGCATTGCTTTTCTTCTCTCATCTATGAGTCTGAGGTTTATAGCCCCCACTTGTGGGTTTGGAGGTGGGAGGAACTTTTAGGATGCATCAGAAGTCTGTCTTCTCCCTCCTGACAATTGCCCTTCTTGCCTCCCATTTTACAGATAGTGGTGAATGTTTGTGGTGGAGACCTTCTTGCCCCTTATTCTATTGATGCTGTTAGGTGGACAATTAATGACCAATTCAGTGCCTTATCCTAACCCCTCCATCATTTAATCTATGTCAGAAGGAGAACCCAAGCCAAGCAGGAAGCCTGGCAGCTTTATCTACATGACTGGTGTTGGGCCAGGTTGGGATAATTCTTTTTGTAAGATGCTCTGTATGTGATATGCAACACCATCACTACCCCTTTACCTTTTCTCCCTGGCCTCTCAAACCTGGTTCCTGAACATCCTCACATCCCTTGCTATGGACAAGATCGTTCCCCTTGTTCCCACAGTGTGATTTCTATATATTTATGAATGAGTTATATATCTGAATGGCAGTCATTTCCGAGTCTGTTGCAATTCCAGTTTCTCCATGGTGCTGTTGCATTTGAAATCTGTGCTGACTGAGTCATTGCAGAATTTGTTGCTTACCACCAACAGTTAAAACACAGAAAAACAAACAAGACAAAGTGGAATGCACAATATTCTGACAGTTGTAATATAACTAACAGAGATCTTTGAACATGGAAAATTTGGAAAAGACAGTCCCAGACAATTTCAGTAAATAGTCACAACATGCAGTTGGTCTATCAGTATCTGTGCAAAAAGTCCTACAAGTTTGTGTTCTGGGCCAAAGTCCTCACTGCAACAACTGAAAAGGAACTGGCAGAGAATTAATGCAGAAAACACATACAAAAACAAAATCTGAAGAAGTCCACATATATTGATTGACCCAGTGCGTTTCAAGTGAGCTCTTTTTTTTTGCTACAGGTAAATGAGAGCTTTGATTGTACATGTGACAAGATTATGTTACACATTATGATGCACAATACTATTGCAAAGGACTTCTATGTTCATGAGAATGAGAATGGAATTGGTTGCAGAAGGTAACAACTTGCATTTTGAACACCCAGCTTTAGATTCAAGACCAGTCAATTCTTAATCATCATCAGTATGTGCAAATGCCTGCCAAGACCAATATTTAATGCCTATCCCTTGCTTATCTTGGGAATGTGAGCCTCCTACTCAAACCATTGCAGTTTATGCAATGAAGGTGCTCCTACAATGTTTACTAGTCAGGGATTTTCAGGATTTTGACCTGGCAGCAATCAAAGCATGACAATAGATTTCCATGACTGGATGATGTGTAATTAAGATAGCCATATGCTATGAACATGCCCCATGCATGATAATGTTATAAAACATGTGTCCAATCCATTCCCTTTCAAAGTTGTTTTCAATGTATACACAATGAGGGAGGAACTTGAAGGTGATGGTGTACCCCTGTACCTGTACCCCTTGTCCTTTGAGATAGTCATATGAGGTATAGGACTGTTCAGGGACAAGACTGTTAATTGTAGAGTAAAACCTCTGCCCCAACTATTGTGGACCAGTAAAATTGCCAAGAGGATAAATTTTGAAATATTCTGAGTTGGATCATTTTGATAGTAGTAAGTAGGTAACACTTGGATACAATAGCCCTTGAACACAGGCATGCCAAAATGATTAACATGAAATGTCACTCTTATCTTAACTCTTTAATGTCATACTTAACTGTTTCTAGTTTTCTTTCTGGGACTGCTGACATAGTTTCACAACTTTATTTGCAATGCTCCTGGTCTGAACCTCTTCTCAGTTTTAATCATCTAATGTTCTTTTCAGTTCTGAAACCTTTAAAACTTTGCCAACTTTCAAAACTTAGAGACTCCACAAACTAAAATTGTTCTGCTAGAAGGAAACTGTTCTCTTGGACTGAACTCCTGATTCTTCTGAACTTAAACTAAATTAATGGCCCCTGGTCTGTTTTCTGTGTCAGTAGAAACTGTTGGAATGCTGTCACTTCCCTTTTCTGAGATGCAAAATTACTCGGCAGCATTTATGTTAAGTGTTTCATATCATGTACTGTGGTCAGTGCACTGAAATTTCACAAACTTGATCCTCTTTCTTTCTCATAAATCCTGACTGCTGGTTACCGCAACATTTTGAGTCTAAGGCAGGCAATTAACACAACAGATTGCTCCGCCAACTCAAAGACAGAATATAATGACAGACAGTGTTAGGTGTTAGAGCAAATGTCACTGTCCAGTATTTGATTAGATTCCCTCCAGTGTGGAAACAGGCCCTTCGGCCCAACCAGTCCACACCGACCCTCCAAAGAGTAATCCACCTAGATCCATTTCCCTCTGACCAATGCACCTACGGGCAATTTAGCATGGCCCATTCACCTGACCTGCACATCTTTGGACTGTGGGAGGAAACCGGAGCACCTGGAGGAAACCCACGCAGACACAGGGAGAATGTACAAACCCCACACAGACCATCTCCCGAGGCTGGACTTGAACTTGGGACCCTCGTGCTGTGAGACAGCAGAGCTAACCACTGAGCCACTGTACTGTCCGTGATGCCACCTCAAAATAAACAAAAACCATAATTAACTTTCACTTTGCCTTGATTTTTGGACTGGATAACAAATATCTGAGAATTCAGTGAGCTCCTCAGTTTTTTTGTTATGCTCTGAAGAAATGTTCACATTAGCTTATTAAAAGAGAAGAATGGTTGTCTTACTGAACCAAAGTTAATATTATTGCTTTTCTGCTCAAGGATGTAAGGCAGGACCTGTGATGAAGTCTGTTACTGTTGGCATTGTTTCTTAGAGAAGTACATTGCAGAACCTATCCAGGAACAGGCTATTTCAGATCTGTAATCTATAATGAGGTAGAATTAATAAAAGATCGAGTAGTTAAGGATCCTTTTGGGCAGCTAGCATCATCTGACAGAACTTTAGATTTAGTTTGAGGGAAAGCAAATCAAGTCTCAAACCAGTGTCCTCAACTTAAATATGGATAATTACAAAGGTATGAAGAAAGATGTGTCTAAAGTGAATTGGGAAAATAAACTAAGGGAAAGATCACTAGATTAGCAGTGGCAGACATTTAAGCAGATATTAGATGACACTCAGTAAATTTTATTCTAGTCAAAAAGATGAACTCGATGAGAAGGAAGCACCGGTTGTGGTTAACAAAGGCAGTTGAGGGGTATATCTAATCAAAGTCTAAGGCATACAAAGTGGCAAAAACTAGTGGTAGGCCAAAGGATTTTTAGGAACCAGCAGTGGATAACTAAAATAGTAATAAAAAAGGAGAAAATTGATTATTAAAGTAAATTGACAAGAAATATGAGAACAAACAGCGAGAGCCTCTGTTGGTGTATAAAAAGAGAATAATTAAAGTGGATGTGGGGCCTTTGGAGAATGCGACTGGGGAATTGATAGCAGGGAAATGGAGGATAACTTAAAGAAATATTTTGCATCAGACTTCAAGGTGGAGGGCACTATTATCAAGATATCAAGGGATCAGCTAGCTGAGTTGACTGGATAGTTAGTTCGCAATGCAGAGTGACACCAACAACACAGATTCAATTCCTACACTGACTGAAGTTCTCGTAAAGGTCCTGCCTTCTCAACTTTGCTCCTTGCCTAAGACATGGTGACTGTCAGGTTAAGCCAGTCATCTGAGTCTCTAATGAAAGAGTGGGACTATGGCACCTTTGCATTATAACCAAAGATATCCGATAAGCAAGGTGCTAATGGTAGGAAAGACCTTATAAGAGTCTCTGTCATGAGGAACAAGGTAGTCAACAAACTCATAGGACCGAAGGCAGATACATTGCCAGGATCTGAGGGCCTGCATCCAAGGTTTTAAAGGAAGTGGCTGCAAAGATAGTGAAGGCATTGGTCAAATTATTCCAGAACTCACTGGATTCCAGTGATTGGCAAACTGCTAGTGTGATTTTCCTGTTCTAGAAGGGAGGGAGACAGAAAGAAGAAAACTAATATCCCATTAGTTTAACAACTATCATTGGTTAAAAATCACACAACACCAGGTAATACTGCAACAGGTTTATTTCGAAGTACAAGCTTTCAGAGCACTGCCCCTTTGTCAGGTAGCTACCAGATGAAGGAGCAACGCTCTGAAAGCTAGTGCTTCCAAATAAACCTGTTGGACTATATCCTGCTGTTGTGTGACTTTTAACTTTGTCCAACCCAATCCAACACCAGCACCTCCACATCACATCTATCATTGGGAAAATACTAGAGTCCATTATGAGGGAAGATACAGCAGGACACATGAGTTTTGACTCATAATCAGAGTCAATGTGGTTTTGTGAAAGAGAAATCATGTTTGACAAATTTGCTAGAGTTTTTTGACAATATATCATGTAAAATTGATTAAGGGGAATCCGTAGATATTGCATATTTCAATTACCAGAAGGCATTTTATAAGGTGTCACATAAAATGCTATTGCATAAGATAGGAGGTGACCTTGGTATTGGGTTAACATGTTAAAAATGATTGAGATTGGTTAACACATAAAAGATTGATTGATTTGATTAATGTTTTTCAGTTTGGAGACATGTAACTTATGGAATATCACAATGATTTGTCCTAGGGCTTAATAATTACTATCTAAATTAATGATTTGGAGGAGTGAGCACAGTATAATGCATCCAAATTTGCAGATGATACAAAATAGTTGGGAGTGTAATGTTAAGAGATTAAATTGGGATATCTTCCTGGACATTAATGTAATATCAAAGGGTTAAACTGCACTGACTGAACATCCTGGAAGTGGGTGCGGACGACATTCATGCAAGAATGCGGATGACTCCCACTCCATTTCGATAGTCATTTGCTACTACTCCCTACTGTTATCAAATTAAACTATCATTCAGCCCCTTCCATTCAGAAATGCTTTCATAGCCATCCACCAAAACTAGGTATATCACACTTACATTGTCTTGTGTAATCACTGAGTCAGAAATCATTTGCGTAACGATTCCCCAGGATTAGGGTATTTACATTATCTCTGGGGATGACCTCATCCTCCCATTATACCTGGAGTAATATGTAGTTAAGGGAGGGGGGGGGAAACTCGACAGCATTTCTGTGAGCATTACCAACTGACCTGTATAAAGGGGATGTGTTTTCTTTGCTTGGGTCCTCTTTTGACTCGACTTTGCATGCCTGCAAAGAGGGTCAAAGGGGGTCACCTAGCTTGTACAGGCTTTAATAAGCTTTAACCATTTGCAGAAGTTGGTGCGTCCAAATTGCATCTCAGGTGTGAAACCTCAGGAAAAGAACCTAACAGGAGGGCATGTTGTGATAAGGATATAAGGAATTTGCAAGGGGATACAAACAGGTTGGGTGAGTAGGTAAAAACTTGTCAGATGAAGTTTAACATAAGAAAGCATGAGGAAGTGATAGGAAGAATCAAAAGGCAAACTCCAAAAAAGTGTAGTGCAGATGGATCTGGGACTTTGTGTATGTAAACAATGTCTATAGTGAATCTAAAATAGAAAACCTCTCCCAATATATTTATTAAATATCTGAGGCAGTGATGGTGTTCACTGCAGTCTGAAGAAAGTGACAGCCCCCAAAATATCTATAAACTTTCACTCATTTCATGGGTGTTACAGACAAGTCAATGTGGAGGCACTGAATGATGAATTGCAGATCTCACAAACCATTTAAAGATGAAGGGCTTATGCCAGAAATGTCGATTCTCCTGCTCCTCGGATGCTGCCTGACCTGCTATGCTTTTCCAGCACCACACTCTCGACTCTGATCTCCAGCATCTGCAGTCCTCACTTTCTCCTAGGTTGTAAAATATACAGGATATCACCTTGGAGTGTGAATGATCAACTATCTCTATTTTTAATCTGCTCCCACACTCATTTCTGTTCTGACATGGGTTGCTTTTAACTTTATCAAGAATAACAATATAATTAGAGTGTTGCTGTTTGAACTGGTTCTGAGGAAGAGTCACTGGATCTGAAACATTAACTCTAATTTCTCTCCACAGATGCTGAGCTTTTCAGCAATTTCTGTTTCTGTTTCTGATTTCCAGCATCAGCAGTTCTGTTGGTTTTTATTTAGCCTGTTTAAAATGTTTTCATTCTGTTTAAATTCAGGAGCATTTTTATTATTAAGTCTTTTATATGATTTAATCCTTTGATTTTATTTGTTATGGGAAGCATACTTAACTACAGTTTTATGCAAGTATAGGTATCTCGTTCTTTTATCAAGTAATATCCTCTTTAGCTGCTTTACGACAGTTATTTAAAGTTGTGCCAATGATCAGAAAAATAAAACATTTGATGCTACTTACTGATCAGTTTATGAGTTCTTTTTAAGTTATTTTTGGTTTTCACCACACATTTTGTCTTTGTAGCATTTCCCGTAAGACTGACACTTCACCGTTCTGAAGTGCTAATTTACAACAAGAACATATTTTTCCTTACAACTCGGTGGTATAAGTATTGGCTGTAGCTGGGCCATTCAGTTTTAAAGCATTACTTTCCTTTGTTTCATCATTAGCTTTGATCACTGTTTTTATCTTATATGGTCACCTTTTGCTTTGGTTCTGCCTAAAGCCTACAGCTTTAATTCATCACCAGTTGCCATGAACTCTGTTTCTAGTCTGTGCTCCAGTTTCCTTTTAATATGAGCAGTCTGAATTTTTCTCCTTGAGTATGCTTTCAGTTAATACACAACAGAATTACAGAATGTCATAAATAATGTGTATCTCATATTTTTTCTTCTAACTTTTCAATTCTAAAACCTTTACTTGTTTTTCTGTAATGACAGGAAGTAGCAATACCTTAAAACAAAAACAGAAATTGCTGGAGAAACTCAGCAGGTCTGACAGCATCTGTGGGGAGAACGTAGAGTTAATGTTTAATGTCTAGTGACTCTTCATCAGATTCAACTGATTAATACCAAGAATTGTATGGCAAGATTTAATGATTTAAGACTTTTACTGTAAGAAACAAATTAAAATCACATTAACTAAACATGACTAAATAACGGAAAAAAGATATTCCCTGTTGGTGTTGTATCACAACAGAAAACCTCACACCATGTTTATACATTTCACTGCACGCTCAGTAGAAATGTAGTACTCTTCTTAAAGTCCCCAAATTACTCCTGGCTGTCACAGGATCTCTTCTTCTGAGATGAATTTTGTGGTGCCATTTTAAACAAAGTCTCCTTCACTCAATCTTGCAGCAGCAAGATACCTTCTTGTGATTTTTCATTCTTTAACTCCCTAATAGGGTTTTCTTTTGTTCCACCAGATCTGTTCTCACCAACACTCTGCTTGGCCTCCTGTCCCAAAACAACCCTTTTTCTACCTGCTTGGCATGGCAACATTTGTTCTGAGACTTTTTCACCAAATCACTCTGACTGACTGATGATGAGATTCTGTAAGCAGCAAAATGGCTGGCTGCTCTTTATGCTATGGCATTAAAATCTTGCTTTCAAAAAGTTTTAACCCGGACGCCTATGCCCACAACAACCAAGTCACAAGGGCTTGCCTCCAGGGAGAATTACTGTGAGGAGGAATGAAAGTAAATTATCTTGAAATGCCATCTATTCTTGAACTGCAAGTGTGAAGCTCCATTTTTCCCAATTGAAGAAAGCTTCCTTAAATACGGATGGCAACTAAGGTAGGTGTTTTTGTATTTTTGCTCATGATGCACAGCATCATGTATTTGTACTGGATGAATTAGGAAAGGGGGCAATTGAAAGTCTAGAATACGGGCTCAGATTTTGTTTATTATCTTTTTTATCATACTGGAAGAGTATAACCTTTTGACTATTTAACTTTTTTGTGTGTTTTCTTTTGGGTGATCAAAGCCTAAAAAGAACTCTGGGTGAGGCTTTACTGTAAAGGTCCAAGTAACTGATGAGTGTAGAGCAATGAATGTTGTGTACATGGATTTCAACTAGGAGAAAGTGAGGACTGAAGATGCTGGAGATCAGAGCTGAAAAATGTGTTGCTGGAAAAGCGCAGCAGGTCAGGCAGCATCCAAGGAGCAGGAGAATTGACGTTTCTGACTCCTGAAGAAGGGCTTATGCCCGAAACGTCTATTCTCCTGCTCCTTGGATGCTGCCTGATCTGCTGCGCTTTTCCAGCAACACATTTTCAGTACATGGATTTCAGTAAGGCTTTCAATAGGGTCCCCCATGGCAGCACACCTAGAAGATTAAGATGCATGGGATCCATGGTGACTTGGCTGCGTGGACTCAGAATTGGCTTCCCATAGAAGGGTAGTGATGGAAGGGTATTTTTCATGCTGGAGGTCCGTGATGAGTGGTATTCCACAGAGATTCACACTGAGACCTCTGCTGTGATACATTAAAATTACTTTGATGAAAAGGTAGATGGGTGGGTTAGTTAGGTTACGGACGATGCAAAGATCAGTGGAGTTGTGGATAGTGTAGAAGGTCATCAAAGAATACAGTGGGATATAGATCAATTGCAGATATGGGCAGAGAAATGGCAGATGGAGTTTAATTCGGGTAAATGTGAGGTGCTATACTTTGGGAGACCAAATGTTAAGAAGAGGTACAGTTAAGCGCAGCACTCTGAATAGTATTAATGTACAGAATAATCTTGGGGTTCAAGTCCATACCTCCCTGAAAATGGCTACACAAGTAGATAAGGTGGGAAAGAAGGTATATAAAATGCTTGGCTTTATTGTTTGGGGAATTGAGTACAAGAGCCAGGATGTCATGTTGCAGCTTTATAAGACTTTGGTTAGGCCACACTGAAAGTGTTGCACTCAATTTTCATCACTATATTACAGGAAAGAAATGGAAGCTTTGGAGAGGGTACAGAAGAGGTTTACCAAGATGTTGCCTGGATTGGAGGATATGAGCAAAAAGGACAGGCTAGAAAAACTCAAGTTGCTTTCTCTTGAGCAGCAGAGGCTGAGGGGAGACATGATAGAAGTCCAAAAACTTATGAGATGCATAGATAGGGTTGACAGTCAGAATCTTTTTCCAAAAGTTGAAATGTCTAATATTAGGGGCATGCATTTAAGGTGAAAAGGGAAAAGTTCTAAGGAAGTGTGAGGGCAAGTCTTTTACACAGAGAGTTGTAGATGTCTGGAACACATTGCTAGGGTAATGGTGCAGGCAGCTATGATACGGGCATTTAAGGGACTTTTAGATAAGCACATGAATATGCAAGGAATGGAGGGATATGGATAAAGGGCAGGCAGAAGGAATTAGTTTCATTTGGCATCATGTTTGGCGCAACATCATGGGCCAAAGGGCCTGTTCCTGTGATGTACTGTTCTATGTACTATGTTGTAACTCTGGTCCTAACCAGACTCCAGGACATTAGTGATATTCAGGAGGCCAGCACCAATGAGTTTTTCTCCATGAGTCATGGGAAATTACTGTAAATGTGCTCACTGGAATTTAGTCATTGCATATATGTAACCATTTATTGTCCATTGCAAGTGGTTATGAGTTGTCTTCTTGAACCACTGCGTTTATGATGTGTAGGGATTCCCATTTGCTGCTAGAAAATAAATTCCATGATTTCGGCTGAGCCACAGTGAAGAAAAAGCAAATAGTTCTAAGTCTCCATGGTGTATGGGTTAGAGGGGATTTGCAAGTGGTAATATTTCCATACATCTTCTGCCCTTGTCTTTCCAGGTGGTATAGTTCACCAGTTTGGAAGGTGCCGTGCAAGGAGTCATGATGTGTTACTCAAGTACATTGTGCAGATGGTATACACTACTGCCAAGGCGTATTGGTGGCAAAGGGGATAAATATTAAAGTGGTGAATAGAGTGCCAGTCATAGAGTCATAGAGATGTACAGCTTGGAAACAGACCCTTCGGTCCAACTCATCCATGCCAACCAGATATCCCAACTCAATCTAGTCTCACCTGCCAGCACCAAGCCCATATCCCTCCAAACCTTTCCTATTCATATACCCATCCAGATGCCTTTTAAATGTTGCAATTCTACCAGCTTCCACCACCACCTCCAAACACCTTCTTCACTATCCTATCCACCCATGACTCTACTTTCATGGAGCTATGAACCTGCACTCCGAGGTGTCTTTGTTCAGCAACACTCCCTAGGACCTTACCATTAGGTGTATAAGGCCTGCTCGGATTTGCTTTCCCAAAATGCAGCAGTTCGCATTTGTCTAAATTAAACTCCATCTGCCATTCCTCAGCCCATTGGCCCATCTGTTCAAGATCCTGTTGTACTCTGAAGTAATCTTCTTCGCTGTCCATTACACCTCCAATTTTGGTGTCATCTGCAAACTTACTAACTATACCTCCTATGTTCACATCCAAATCATTTATATAAATGACGAAAAATAGTGGACTCAGCACCAATCTTTGTGGCACTCCACTGGTCACAGGCTTCCAATCTGAAAATCAACCCACCACCACCACCCTCTGTCTTCTACCTTTGAGCCAGTTCTGTATCCAAATGGCGAGTTCTCCCTGTATTCCATGAGATCTAACCTTGCTAACCAGTCTCCCTTGGGAAACCTTGTCGAACGCCTTACTGAAATCCATATAGATCACATCCACTGCTCTGTCCTCATCAATCCTCTTTGTTACTTCTTCTAAAAACTCAATCAAGTTCATGAAACATGATTTCTCATTCACAAAGCCATACTGACTATCCCTAATCAGTCCTTGCCTTTCCAAATACATGTACATCCTGTCCCTCAGGATTCCCTCCAACAACTTGCCCGCCACCGAGGTCAGGCTCACCGGTCTGTAGTTCCCTGGCTTATCCTTACCACCTTTCTTAAACAGTGACACTGCATTAGCCAACCTCCACTCTTCCGGCACCTCATCAGTGACTATCGATGTTACAAATATCTCAGCAAGGTGCCCAGCAATCACTTTCCTAGCTTCCCACTGAGTTCTAGTGTACACCTGATCAGGTCCTGGGGATTTATCCACTTTTATGTGTTTCAAGACATCCAATACTTTCTCCTCTGTAATATGGACATTTTTCAAGATGTTACCACCTATTTCCCCACATTCTATATCTTCCATATCCTTTTCCACCGTAAACACTTATGCAAAAATATGTAAAATCGCAGGAGGAGGGGAGAGATACCAAACGAGTATTTTGCATCATTTGGAAAAAGAACTGGCTCAAAGGTAGAAGACAGAGGGTGGTGGTGGAAGATTGTTTTTTAGACTGGAGACCTGTGACCAGTGGAGTTCCACAAGGATCAGTGCTGGGTCCACTACTTTTCATCATTTATATAAATGATTTGGATGTGAGCATAAGACATTTAGTTAGTAAGTTTGCAGGTGACACCAACATTGGAGGTGTAGTAGACAGCAAAGAAGGTTATCTCAGATTACAACGGGATCTTGATCAGATGGGCCAATGGGCTGAGGAGTGGCAGATGGAGTTTAATTTAGATAAATGCGAGTTGCTGCATTTTGGGAAAGCCAATCTTAGCAGGCCTTATACACTTAATGATAAGGTCCGAGGGAGTGTGTTGCTGAACAAAGAGACCGCGGAATGCAGTTTCATAGCTCCATGAAAGTAGAGTCATGGGTAGATAGGATAGTGAAGAAGGTCTTTTGTGGTTTCCTTTATTTGTCAGAGTATTGAGTTGAAAAATGTGATGCTGGAAAAACACAGCAGGCCAGGCAGCATCTGAGGAGCAGGAGAATCGACGTTTCGGGCATAAGCCCTTCTTCAGGTCTCATTCCTGAAAAAGGGCTTATGCCCGAAACGTCGATTCTCCTGCTCCTCGGATGCTGCCTGGCCTGCTGTGTTTTTCCAGCATCACATTTTTCAACTCTGGTCTCCAGCATCTGTAGTCCTCACTTTCACCTGGCCAGAGTATTGAGTACAGGAGTTGGGAGGTCATGTTGCAGCTGTACAGGACATTGGTTAGGCCACTGTTGGAATATTGCATGCAATTCCGGTCTCCTTCCTATCGGAAAGATGTTATGAAACTTGAAAGGATTCAGAAAAGATTTACAAGGATGTTGCCAGGGTTGGAGGATTTGAGCAAAAGGGAGAAGTTGAATAGGCTGGGTCTGTTTTCCCTGGACTGTCCGAGGCTGAGAGGTGACCTTATCAAGGTTTATAAAATCATGAGGGACACAGATAGGATAAATAGACAGTCTTTTCCCTGGGGTGGGGGAGTCCAGAACTAGAGGGCATAGGTTTAGGGTGAGAGGGGAAAGATATAAAAGAGACTTAAGGGGCAACTTTTTTATGCAGAGCGTGGTACGTGTATGGAATGAGCTGCCAGAGGAAGTGGTGGAGGCTGGTACAATTGCAACATTTAAAAGGCATTTGAAATAAGAAGGGTTTGGAGGGATATGGGTCAGGTACTTGCACGTGGGACTAGTCAGTATGGATGAGTTGGACAGAAGGGTCTGTTTCCATGCGAACCAATTGCTTTATCCTCAGTGGTATCAAGCTGTTTGAGTACTCTAGGAGATGCACCTACCCACAAGTGAGGAGTATTTGATTTCACTGACTTACATCTTGTAGATAATGCACAGAGATTAGGCAGTCAGAAGGTGACTTTCTCACCACAGAATTTCTAGCCTTTGACTTGCTTTTGTACTCTCAACATTTATATGTCTTATCCAGTTCAGTTTCTGATCAATTGTAACCCCAGAATGTTGATAGTCGGGGATAGTGAAATCAAAGGCACTGAATATCAAGAGGCATGGGGTATATTCTCTTTGGTTGAAGATGGTCTTTACCTGGCATCTCTGCAATGCAAATGTTACTTGTCACGTATCACTCAAAGCCTTGGATATTGCCCAAGTACTGCTGCATATTGGCACAGACTACTTTAGTATCTGAGGCATCATGAATGGTGCTGAGTATTCTACAGCAAACATCCTCACCTGTGACATACAAGTAGCACTGTTTTATCGCTTTATCAGGTTGACAACATATTTGTAGGTATACCTGGTGCGGCTCCTGGGATGCCTTCCTACACTCTTCACTGAGATCTTTGTTGATCCCCTGTCCTGAATACACTGGGTCATGAGATTGCAGAATGCATTCCAGATTATGATAGGTTATGTGTTCTGCTGCTGCTGATGCCACACCGTGCCACATGGTTGCCCAATTTTAAGTTGCTACATCTGTTCAAAGTCTATCTTAATTTAGCATGCTAGTAGTGCTACATAACATAATCGGTGGGGAGGGGAATTGGGACCCCAATCTAATAAAGGACTTTGTATTTACAATGAAAGAGCAATAGTGAGTCCTACTGATTCTGTCATGGATGGATAGATAAAGGAAGCATGAATCACAAGTAGAATGATGTGGGCAAGGTCATGGAGATTATTATCTCATGTTGCACATTGGTTTGATTATCAGTTTCCACAGGCCCAGTTTTGCAGTTATGTACTTCAAGATTTAGCCTCAACCAGTTCATTCAGTAATAGTGCCACTGGGCTTCTCTCGGTGATGGTCATTGAAATCCCTACCCAGACTACATCCTGTATCCTTGTCACCCTCAGTGCCTCCGCCACATGGAATGCAACGTTGAGAAATATTGGTTCATCAGCTGCAGGTTAGGGGATGTGGTGGTCAGTGGTAATTAGCAGGTTTTTAAAAATATTAATTCAATGAATGTGGATGTTGCTGTCCTGGCCAACATTTATTGGCCTATCCCTAATTGCCCTGAGTGGCTTGCTGGGCCATCTACCTCAATACTGTCCTATACCCCCCAGTCCAGGAACACCCCACATATGTTCGAGACACCACCCACGCCCTCCACTTCCTCCAAGACTTAATTTACCTGGCTCCAATGCCTCATCTTCACCATGAACATCCAATCTCTCTACACCTCCATCTGCCATGACCAGGACCTCCAAGCTCTCCATTTCTTCCTCTTCCAACGTCCCCAATAGTACCCTTCCACTGACACTCTCATTTGTTTGGCTGAACTGGTTCTCACCCATAACAATTTGTCCTTCAAATCCTCTCACTTCCTCCACACCAAAGGCTGAGCCATGGGCACCCGGATGGGCCCCAGCTATGCCTGTCTTTTTGTCGGCTACGTAGAACAGTCCATCTTCCGTAGTCACACCGGCACCACTCCCCACCTCTTCCTCCGCTACATTTGTGACTGCATTGGCGGCACCTCATGCTCCTGCAAGGAGGTTGAGCAGTTCATCAACTTCACCAACACATTCCACCCTGACCTTAAATTCACCTGGACCATCTCTGACACCTCCCTCCCTTTCCTGGAACTTTTCCATCTCCATCAATGACAACCGACTTGACACTGACATTTTTTACAAACCCGACTCCCACAGCTACCTGGATTACACCTCTCCCCACCAGACCTCATGCAAAAATGCTATCCCGTATTCCCAATTCCTCCGCCAATCTGCACCCAGGAGGACCAGTTCCACCACAGAACACACCAGATGGGTTCCTCCTTTAAAGTCCTCACCTTCCACCCTATCAACCTTCGCATAAGCCACATCATCCATGACATTTCCACCACCTCCAAATGGACCCCACCACCAGGGATATGTTTCTCTCCCCACCCCTATCTGCTTTCCGCAAATAGCATTCGCTCTGTGACTACCTGGTCAGGTCCAGGCCCACCAAAAACCCACCCTTCCCTCCTGGCACCTTTCCCTGCCACTACTGGAATTGCAAAACCTGCACCCACACCTCCCTCCTCACCTCCATCCAAGGCCCCAAAGGAGCCTTCCACATCCATCAAAGTTTCACCTGAACATCCACATGTCATTTATTGTGTCCGTGGCTCCCAATGCGGTCTCCTGTACATTGGGGAGACTGGACGCCTTTTCGCAGAGCACTTCAAGGAACATCTCCGGGACACCCACACACAATCAATCCCACCACTCCATAGCCCAAATTTCAACTCCCCCTCCCACTCTGCCGAGGACATGCAGGTCCTGGGCCTCCTCCACCACCATTTCCTCCCGACAGCTGGAGGAAGAACACCTCATCTTCCGCCTGGGAACACTTCAACCTCAGGGCACCAATGTAGACTTCACCAGTTTCCTCATTTCCCCTCCCCCGCCTGAAACGTCGATTTGCCTGCTCCTCAGATTCTGCCTGACCCCCTGTGCGTTTCCAGCACCACTCTAATCTAAACTTTGGTTTCCAGCATCTGCGATCCTCACTTTGACCAATCAGAGAGCAGTTAACCCTCATCCTGAATATAATTAATACCCAATTTCTGCACAATTAACAAATAGATCCAACTGCTAATATGTTGTAAAGGGAATTATGGGTTTTTAAAACTTATTTATTTATGTGCTGTAGGGATCGCTGGCTAGGCCAGCATTTATTGCCCATCCCTAAGAGTCAACCATATTGCTGTGGTTCTAGAGTCACATATAGGCCAGATCAAGTAAGGCAGATTTCTTTCACTATAGGACGTCAGTGAATCATATGGATTCTCATGACAATTTACAGAGGTTACATGGTTAATTTGAGGCTAGCTTTTTATTCCAGATGTTATTTTAAATTGAATTAAAATTTGATTGTAAATCATGGTGGGATTCAAACCCGTGTGCTCAGAACATTAGTCAAGGATTCTCGATTACTTGTTCCAATGACATTACCACTACAACACTGCCACCTCCTCACCTGGGGTCAAGGGACTTCATTGGGTCCAGTCTCAGTGTTCAGGACTCCCAGGGCAACTCCTTCCCAATTGTACACAACTGTTCCACTTGGATCTGTCCTTTCTACGTTGTTTACAGCATTGTCTGTATTATGATTCCATGAGCATGACCACGTCAGACACTCGCTTAACTGGTCAATGGAACAGGTTTTCCACATTTGGCAAATGTATCCAGATATTCGTAAGGAGGACTTGCAGGATGACAGTATTAAGCCTGTCATTGTTGTTTACAACGTTTAGGCTGGTGCCTGATGGTCCATTCTGTTTCATTTATTTGTTTCAAATTTCGTACACATGACTGGCTGGCTAGGCCATTTCAGACGGACGTTAAAAGTTAACAACATTCTATGGGCCTGGAGTCACATATAAGTCAGATTGGAAATGGATAACAAATTTCATTCTCTAAAGGAATCTAATGGGTTATTACAACAATCAAAAATGATCACATGGTCCCCATTTGGCTATCTTTTTAATTCCATATACTTATTATTGAATTCAACTTTTTACGATATGCCATGACAGGATTCAAAGCCATGTTCTATGAATGTTAGCCTGGGGGTTTAGATTACTAGTTGAGTGACATAATCACTATGTCAATGCCTCCCCTGCCTGAGAAGTTGATTTGGAATTATGAAACTTCATGTGTGACCAGCAGTTCAAAGGTATTGAAGAAGGTCACATTCGGGATTGATGCAATAGTTTTATCTGTATATGTTTGCACAGAGTTGTACATTAACAGTTTTCTTGTCTTTTTCTTAATTCAGCTAATAATATTTAACTTATATATAGCAGACCACCTGCTGAACTCCCATAGGTTTATTAACCTTGCTGGCCTGGATTAGTGTCTTTTCACGACTGGCTACATTCCAACTTTTTATACTTCTTTCTACTTCACTTCTCACTTATTTCAGACCTCTCCTAGCATGAAGGGTCTCAAGGGTTTAGGTTATAGTTTTAACTATTCTGTGGCCCATTATGAACAGTTGTGCTTTTCTATTTTAATATTGGGGAGTTGTCACGGGCTCACAGGTTTTTGAACTGAAAATAACGAGGCCAGTTAATTTGGAATCATCAAGAAGACAGGAGTTGATGAACCTGCGTAAAGGATGAATAGTTATGTTGAATACATATTAAGAATCATAGAGTGGTCACAGCATTGAAGAAGGCCATTCAACTTATCAGATCTGTGTTGGTTGTCTGCAAGAACAACTCAGCTTGTCCCACCTCCACCCCCCCCAACTTTGCCTGCAAACATTTTTTTCCTTCAGGTAAGTAGCAAATTTCCTTCTGAATGCCACAGTAGCATCTATCACCATCACACTACACAGTACATGAAAATGTTTTATTAGCAGTTGACAGTTAGAAATGCATCCCAAAATGGTGGCCCAGCACTTGATCAATGTGAAGTGGGATTGTAACAAAAAATAGTTATTATTTAATTTAATTTGCCCTCAGAATTTCAGCAATGCTGACAAATTGTTGTCTTTATAATGCAATAGTTGGCCTATTACCTGGAAATACCTTGTACTGTCAAGTGTCCTGCATGCCACATCAAAAACATTTAAGTGTTCAGTACATGGAAGCAACTAGACTCCCAGATAGTCAGTCTATAGATGCTTGCCATTGCCTCTGAGTCAAAGTTCTGGACCCAAGTCTCACTGTAGAGACATTCCATTGCAGTTTTAAGCAAATGCTACAATGCCAGAGATGTCACTTTTAGTTGAGAATGTTTCAGGTCCAGTGACCCTTCTTCAGAATAGCTTCTGGACCCAAAATGTTAACTCTGATTTCTCTCCACAGGTGCTGTCAGACCTACTGAGTTTTTCCAACAATTACTATGTTTGTTTTTGTTTCTGATTTCCAGCATCTATAGTTCTTTCATTTTTAGTTCTCTTCAGTACCCTGGTCAATCTTTATTGATCAACCAACATCAAAAAATCTAATAATCTGCTGATTGTGAGAGCTTGCTCTGTGTAAATATGTTGGTGTTCCCTACAATGATTGCACTTCTAAAGTATTTCATTGCCTGAGCCATTACCATGGGCACTCTATAAACACAAACGTCCCTTTCTCCTTCTTTCCCACTCTCCCCCTCTCTCTTTATCCTGCTCAGTCCATCCGATTACTTTTCTTCACTCTCTTTTAGTTCTGAGAGCAGTTGTAGGATCATATCCCAAAGAACATTTTTATATGACTTTTGTATGCTGGAGTAAAGGATCATTTGTTTAAGATCAGTGCACCATGCATCTACAATGTCTAGCTCAGTGCATCTATCACATATTATTAATGCTCAACTGTCTCAGTTCAGTATAGAGGTTAACCATGTTAACCAAGGCAGGATATAGCATAGGTGACCTCCCATTATGATCATACTCTAAGTGAGTTAAAAAGGAATGTGAAGAATACTATTGTGTAAATTTGGAGCAGAATAAGGGAAAATTCTCCTCCGTGATCCCATCACTATGCATCACCCATGAATGGTGAAATCTTAAAGGAGTAGGGCCAACTGCTACCTCGCCAGCTGATTAAGATACCCATTACGTCATTTATACATGGTGCACAAATACTAACATCTTTCCTGCTTGTTACACATTGGGGCATGGGTGGTGGTGTTGTATGAGGATTATTCAGGGAGTTTCTGTATAAAGCTGCTTATTGGATGATTTGGCATTGCAGGCATCATCATGGCAATATCAGTGGGATCTTTTACTGTCTGTATTGGTGAACTCCCGCTTAAAAGCTGAAAGCTTACTGGGAGTTCAATATGCATCTGTAATGCAGTGCTAAAGCTGCGGCAAATATAGCGATTTGCATGTAAATTATCATCCTCACTGATTGCAACATTATTATTTAATGTAAGATTTTTGGATTTGGGTTTTTGGATTTAAATTTCAAATCAAAATTTATGGGATTCTTTTAGCTTGTAACACCCAGATCTTACGAATCGTCCTTATCCAGACTGAGAGGAATAACCTACATTTGACTAACAGTTTCAGCTATAAAATAATAAAAGTCAGCCCCAGGCAAGTCGCTGTACCTCCAGATTCAATTACATCATAATTGTAGCAGTGATGTAAAATTTCTGGAAGAACAGCTGGACTCTACTCGAATCATCAATTGGCTTTAAATTTATACTGCAATTAACAGCATCACCTGTACAAAATCACTTTGATACTTTTGTGTAAATGTTGCTGCAGAGCTATTCTTGAGTTGGAACAGCAGAATTTCTGGTTGAAACTTGAATAATTGGACACATTGACTATTTGTCCTTTTTAATGGGAATTGATTAATTTTGGATAACTGGTCAGCATGGACGAGTTGAACTTGTAGGGTCTATTTCTGTGCTGTACACCTCTAAGACTCTATAGTGATGTTTGTCATTTTATTCCCCAAAATATATTTATTTCTGAAAATTGTAATTTGTGAAAAAAACACATCACACAACCATTTAAATTTGACAATATATGCAGATCAATACAATCTTATTCCATTCAAAATATTATGTGGCACACTGTGGTGCTTGACTATATGTGCAATTCTAGGGAAGATGTACAATATCAGTTTCACGTCAAACATACAGCCTCAAGGAGTTTTACAGCTATTGGTGTGGAGGACATTAAGTGGTTGACTTTACCCTGTA
>NC_057715.1:28436992-28452248 GCF_004010195.1 Chiloscyllium plagiosum | reverse complement strand
CCACAGCCTTCTGGGACAGAGCATTCCACACACCCACCACTCTGGGTGAAGAAGTTTCTCAACTCTGTTCTAAGTGGCCTACCCCTTATTTTTAAACTAAGTCCTCTGGTTCAGGACTCACCCATCAGCAGAAACATGCTTCCTGCCTCCAGAGTGTCCAATCCTTTTAATAATCTTATACATCTCAATCAGATCCCCTCTCAGCCTTCTAAACTCAAGGGTATACAAGCCCAGTCGCTCCAATCTTTCAGCGTAAGATAGTCCTACCATTCCGGGAATTGACCTCATGAACCTACGCTGCACTCTCTCAATAGCCAGAATGTCCTTCCTCACATTTGGAGACCAAAACCGCACACAATTATCCAGGTGTAGTCTCACCAGGGCCCTGTACAGCTGCAGAAGGACCGCTTTGCTTCTATACTCAATTCCTCTTGTTATGAAGGCCAACGTGCTATTATCTTTCTTCACTGCCTGCTGTACCTGCATGCTTGCTTTCATTGACTGATGTACAAGAACACCTAGGTCTCGTACTGCCCCTTTACCAAACTTTACTCCATTTAGGTAGTAATCTGCCTTCCTGTTCTTGCCACCAAAGGGGATAACCACACATTTATCCACATTAAACTGCATCTGCCATTCATCCGTCCACTCACCTAGCCTGTCCAGGTCACCCTGTATTCTCCTAACATCCTCCTCACATTTCACCCTGCCACCCAGCTTTGTGTCATCAGCAAATTTGCTAATATTACTTTTAATACCTTCATCTATATCATTAACATATATATTGTAAAAAGCTGCGGGCCCAGCACTGATCCCTGCGGCACACCACTGGTTACCGCCTGCCGTTCCGAAAGGGAGCCGTTTATCACTACTGTTTCCTGTCAGCCAACCAATTTTCAATCCATGTCAGTATTTTATACCATGTGCCCTAATTTTGCTCACTAACCTCCTATGTGGGACTTTGTCAAAGGCTTTCTGAAAGTCCAGGTTTACTACATCCACTGGCTCTCCTTTGTCCATCTTCAGAGTTACATCCTCAAAAAATTCCAGAAGATTAGTCAAGCATGATGTCCCCTTCATAAATCCATGCTGACTCTGACCTGTCCTGTTACTGCTATCTATGTGTCATAATTTCGTCATTTATAATTGACTCCAGCATTTTTCCCATACATCCTCAAAAAATTCCAGAAGATTAGTCAAGCATGATTTCCCCTTCATAAATCCATGCTAACTCTGACCTGTCCTGTTACTGCTATCTAGATGTGTCATAATTTCGTCATTTATAATTGACTCCAGCATTTTTCCCATGACAGAAGTCAGACTAACTGGTCTATAATTCTCTGTTTTCTCTCTCCCTCCTTTCTTAAAAAGTGGGACAACATTAGCCACTCTCCAATCCGCAGGAACTGATCCTGAATTTATAGAACATTGGAAAATGATCACCAATGTGTCCACGATTTCTAGAGCCACCTCCTTCAGTACCCTGGGATGCAGACCGTCAGGTCCTGGGGACTTATCAGCCTTCAGACCTAACAGTCTCTCCAAAACCATTTCCTGCCTAATATAAATTCCCTCCAGTTCAGGTCCTTCAGCCACTATTACATCTGGGATATTGTTCGTGTCTTCCCCAGTGAAGACAGATCTAAAGTACCAATTCAACTCTTCTGCCATTTCTTTGTTCCCCGTAATAAATTCACCCGTTCTGTCTTCAAAGGCCCAATTTTAGTCCTAACCGCTATTTTTCTCTTCACATACCTAAAAAAAAGCCTTTACTATCCTCCTTTATATTTTTGGCCAGTTTACCTTCATACCTTTTTTTTTGCGTATTTCCTTTTTAGTTATCCTCTATTGTTCTTTAAATGCTTCCCAGTCCTCCGATTTACCACTCATCTTTGCTATGTTATACTTTTTCCCTTTTGTCTTTATATGGTCTTTAACTAACCTCGTCAGCCACACCCACCCCTGCCCCCCCTTAGGATCTTTCTTCCTTTTTGGAATGAACTGATCCTGCATCTTCTGCATTATACCCAGAAATACCTGCCATTGTTGCTCCATTGCCATCCCTGCTAGGGTATTGCACCATTGAACTTTGGCCAGCTCCTCCCTCAGCTCCATAGTTCCCCTTATTCAACTGAAATATTGTCACTTCCGATTTTACCCTCTCCCTTTCAAACTGCAGATTAAGGCTTTATTGTATTGTGGTCATTACCTTCTAATGGCTCCTTTACTTCGAGGTCCCTAATCAAATCCGGTTTGTTGCACAACACCAGATCCAGAATTGCTTTCTCCCTGGTAGGCTCCAGCACAAGTTGTTCTAAGAATCCATCTCGGCACTCCATAAACTCCCTTTCTTGGGGTCCAGTACCATCCTGATTCTCCCAATCGACCTGCATGTTGAAATCCCCCATAACAACTGTAGTAATATCTTTGCGACAGGCCAATTTCAGCTCCTTATTCAACTTACACACTACATCCAGACTCCTGTTTGGGAACCTATAGATAACTCCCATTAGGATCTTTCTACCCTTAGAATTTCTCAGCTCTATCCATACTGACACTACATCCCCTGATTCCAGGTGCCCCCGCGCAAGGGACTGAATAGCATTCCTCACCAACAAGGCCACCCCACCCCCTCTGCCAGTCAGTCTGTCCTTACGATAGCACGTATAGCCTTGAGTGTTCATTTCCCAGGCCCTGTCCATTTGAAGCCACGTCTCATTTGTCCCCATAACATCGTAACTGCCAATATCCAAATGAGCCTCAAGCTCATCCACCTTATTTCTAATGCTTCCTGCATTCATATATAATATTTTTAAATTGTTACTCCCCTCACCCTTCCTATCAATCTCTATTTCACTTGACTTTATGGCAAGATCCTTTTTTGAGTTTTCTGCTTCATTGATTCCGTTGTCTTTCTTGACTTCTCTTGTTCTCACCTTCCCTTTAACTTCCTTCTTAAACTTTCAGTTTGTCCCCACTCCCCCCACTATTTAGTTTAAACGCAGCTGTGTTGCAGTAGCAAACCTACCTGCCAGAATGCTGTTCCCCCACCTATTAAGGTGCAACCCGTCCCTCTTGTATAATTTATCCTTACCGCTAAACATACCCCAGTGATCCAAGAATTTAAATCCTTGCTTCCTGCATCAGTTCCCCAGCCACACATTCAAGTCCATTATCTCCCTGTTCCTGTCCTCTCCAGCCCGAGGAACTGGAAGCAAACCTGGATGTCCTGCTTTTCAGCCTTCTTCCAAGTTCTCCGAAGTCCTGCTGTAGAATGTCCCTCCTCTTCTTCCCGACGTCATTTGTGCCGACATGCACCACCACGTCTGGCTCTTCGCCTTCGCCCTTGAGGATATCCTGCACTCTGTCTGCGATGCCCTTAATCCTAGCACCAGGAAGGCAACACATCATCATCAAGTCCTGCCTGTTGCCGCGGAAACCCCTTTCAGTCTCTCTCACTATGGAGTCCCCTATTACCATGGCTCTGTGTAATGTCTGACTCTTCGGCTCTGCCTCCACGCCAATTTCTGATTGGCAGACCCGACTGCCTCTCGGACTGGCAGTGACGTCTGTTTCTCCGGTTTCCAAGAGATTCAACCTGTTCCTGACAGGTACTTCCCGGGGTTTCTTGCACTTGTCTCATCTCTGCCTTCCTCATCATCTTCTCCCTTCTACTCCCTTCTGGTATGCTCGGTGTAATAACCTCGCTGAAGGTCCTGTCCAGAAAGATCTCGTTCTCTCAGATGAGCCTGAGATCATCTAGTTCTCTCTTCAGTGCTGCAATATGCTTAATCAGAAGCTTAACATTTGCACACTTTCCACAGTTATGAGCCAGCTACACCAGAGTCCCTGACCTCCCCCCATCATGCACGCAGTACACTGAATCAGCTTGGCAGTCATGTCTTCACCCTCTTCAACTGTGGCGTAATCATTTCTCTCAACTTCTTTGTCGAAGACTCCTGAGCCAAAGACTCGCTCTTTTCTTAACAGAAACTTTACTTAACCCCTGTGTTTTGTTGCAAGTCTGTGGACTATCAATTTAGGTTAGAGGAGGAGGGTGGGAGGGAGACCCTACTGTGTAGGACCTGGGGCCTAGAACATACCTACTTAAATAACACTCACCCACCTTCCCAACAGCCTCTGTAGTCTGACTTCACTTCCGCCCTGCTCCCGCTGCTCTCTGCTACAAACTTTACATTTACAAATGTTGAAATAACCACAGCGAATTTTGTTGAGGACCAAACAGAAGTGCAAGGGAGTAGTGCTAATATTGTGGATGATTGACAGGAAGTCTGTTGGTGTGAGGTAGTGCAACTATTTTTTAGTTTCTCAATTGACTGGATGAAAGCTGGATGGTTTAAAAGAGTAGAGGAATTTGTGATGTTCAGCAGATCAGTGGGTTAATCATAAAATTAGCTTCTCATAAAAACCATAAAAGTAGAGATGTACTTTTGGAATATTACGAATTGTTGAAATCCTATTGTAGATTTGGATTTTACACAAGGGTCACTGACCTGAAACATTAACTCTGCTTCTGCTCCATCGATGCTGCTGCACCTACTGAGTTTGTTCAGCAATTTCTGTTCTTGTTTCATTGCTGAAATGAATGATGCTGACTGTTGAGCGGAAGTATGTTTTTTCAAATTGATCTGTTTCAATTGAAATGAAGTAGACAGGGTGATATGGTTAATATTAGTTACTGGTCAAATAAAATAGAAATTAACCATGTCTAGTGGTTGAAGGTCTAGAATATGTGGACGTAGATGTAAGAATAAATAAGAGATTTGAGATTCAGCAGGAAATTTGAGGGTTGTGAAGGTATGAAGTTCACTAGTCCAGCAGAGATCTTGGAGGCAATCTTAACCTGTCTGTGAAGAAACTGGGGCCAAGTACAAAGCTAGCTTTGCATCCACCTGATTTTTGTGCACTCCATTTAAATCAAGAGAGTATTCACTGGGTGGGCTGTAAAACTGATGTTTTATCTGATCTTGAGTTCCTCATCTGGTGAATTGGGGTTAGAGAACCTTCATAATCCTTATTTTCAGAATAGATGGATCATTAAAGAAATGGGGTTCAAAGGTAATGGAAGCAGAGTGGGCAAAGTGGAATTCGTGTTACCTGTATATGATCTCCAATAAATACTGGATGGACTAGGTGGCCTGTTTCCATTTTGTAATTCCTATAGATATTTTCCAATCAACTTGTTCAGAGATAGTATTGCATAGTTCTGGAGCAGGTGGGACCTGAATCCAGGCCATTAATCTCCTGAGGTAGGGATTCAACCAGTACACCACGAGAGCTCTTTGTACTTTCCAAGATCTTCTTACTAAACCTGTTCTGTTATCTATGACATACCTCTAAAGCAGACGAAACTTGAATCCAGACCTTCAGGTCTTGAGATAGGGACACTATCACTGTGCCATAAGAGCAATACACAATCCATGCTCTAATGAAGTGTGCTTAAAGAGCTATACAACAGCTGTTTGTTATCTTGTAATGAATTTGAACTTGCTGTTAGGTTAAAGAAGAGAATGCATTGAAAGTGCAAAGAGTGTGGACTTGACCAGGATATTTAATATCTAACATGGTGGAACTTTTTCTTCTGGATAAAAAGAATTGGATAGTTTTTCTCCAGATTGAGATAAATGTCTGCACTAAAAATGCAGCAATTCTCTTTTTAGCTAATTGGCTAAGCGTTCAGAAATACGAGGAAGTGAGTGGGCTGCTGTATGGGAGAGCCATGGATCACCAACAGACATACAGGATGTCTAAACCCTTTCCACAACTGCATTCACATTCTAAATGTCAATTAGGGCATTAAAATTAATGACACTGCCTTGTTGTTGAAACTATGTCAAGCCTAATGATTTTTCAAAGGGAGATGCTTGAAAAGGTTTGTTCACCTGTGTTATGTGGAAAGTGAACATATTTCAGAAAACAATACAGCACTCCCTTCTGGGCTGGAATGTTTTCTAATTTGCTTAGTTGGAGTATTAATGATCTTATATTGGCACAGAATAATGGTTGTGCTTCATGTTGAGTCTGATGAATAAGTAAGAAAGAGCTTGCATTTAGTTGATGCTTTTCATTACTTCAGACTATACCAAAGTACACGAGAGCATGAAGTACTTCTTGACATGTAGCTGCTTTTGTACGGAAGCAAATGCACTTGCCAACTTGCTTACTTGGTTTCACTCAAAAATAAGATAATGAACGCAATCTATTCCTTGCGTTTGCAGGCTGAGATAACTGTTGGCCAGGCTACAAATAGTGCTGTGAAATTTTAACATCCACCTGTGATGACAGATGGTTCGATCTTTTTAAGTGAAGGATAGCACCACAAACAGCGTAGCACTTATGACATAGACTGTATGCTGAATTTTCTAATGAGGCCTTAAACCCATGACGATAAGGCTGAGAGTTGATGCTAATGCTAACACCAGAAATTTCAATTGAAGTGCATATTTATTAGATTGTAAAGTAGACAAGCAGGACATTGGAAGAATGCAGCAAGCCAGGCAACATCAGGAGGTGAAGTCAACGTTTTGGGTATAACCCTTCTTCAGGAATGGAGTTGGAGGCGGGGTGGGGTGCAGGTTTGAGTGAGGAGAGGGATGATAGTGGTAGATGAACATAGGTGGGGGTGCGATCTGGTTGGTCGATGGGAGGAATGAATCCAACTGATGGCTGGAAGGAAGGGTCTGTAGGTGGAGTGGAAGGGAGTTGGGGAATGGATGGGGAGATTATTTGAAATTGGAGAACTCCATATTGAGTCCTCCAGGCTGTAAGCAGCCCAGGTGGAAGATAAGGTCTTCCTCCAATCTGCGATTTGATTTCACTGTGGCAATAGAGGAGCCCTCCACTGTACCACCTCCATTGCTTGCTATTATGGACTAGGCCAGGCCTCTCAAAACATTCTTAAGCAGGCAACCCAGACTGTAATTTTGCTATTTGTTTTGGTAAGTGTATGGTGAAAATTATCTGGCTTAAGTTAGCTAGGTTGACTCCCAAATTTTAAAACAGATAAAATCTTATTCGCAGAATTATGGAATGAAACAGAATACAGAATACCCACAGAACTCAATTGATCCAAACTAGACTTAATTATACTATTCTGAAAATATACAACAGTCCCAAAAAACAAACCCCTTAAACATAGAGTAAAACTGAAACAGAGGCTGACAGATTGAGGTTAGAAGGGCAGAAGGAAAGAGAGTACAGCAGCCTTCAGTATTTAGCACTGACCACTCCCCTTTCATTATATAGGTCACTTCTAAAACATGAAAGTTTTGGCCTAAAGTGTCTCATGTTTACGTATAAACAAAAAAGTCTCTCAGGTAAACCCTTTGATCTCTGTACCAAACCAGTCATTTTGGAGCCTGGATTGTTTTACGACCATTCTAAAAAAAAAACCAAGGACACAGTATCCTTGAGAAAAGGAACAGCTTTGTGACACCTCCCCCCATTTTAAAAAAAAGCACCATCAATATCCAAAGATAGCTTCATTTTTAAAACTCTTCAAAAAAAAAATTGGTTAGTATGCTAAAACACATATATACACTGCACTGACTGTAGTCGAGAGTATGTGCTGGAAAAGCACAGCAGATCAGGCAGGTCCGAGGAGCAGGAGAATCAACATTTCAGGCATAATTCAGGATGATGAAGGGCTTATGCCTGAAACGTTGATTCTCCTGTTCCTTAGATGCTGCCTGACCTGCTGTGCTTTTCCAGCACTACACTCTTGACTCTGATCTCCAGGATCTGCAGTCCTCACTTTCTCCAACACTGACTGTACACATGCAGATATGCACAACCACATTCAAATTCAGGCCATGGCATACCTGCCACCGAACACCTCCGTATCTCATTTGAGTCTCGACATCACATCGGCAATCATGTTTTCACGACCTGCCACTTGCACAATTGTCAAATTGAATGGCTGCAACAACAAGCTCCATCCAAACAGTCTGGCATTTATGTCCTTAAATTTTTTCACAAATGTCAATGGATATGATCAATGTATACAATTGTCTCCGATGCATTGTTGGTAATATAAACGCTAAAATGTCATAATGCCAACACTAAGCTCAAAGTCTCTTTCTTCACCGTTGAATATTTGTTGATGAACGTTCAACTTCCTGGATAAATACTCGATTGATCTTTCTATCCCCTCGTCATCCTCATGTAGGACCACCACACGACACCTACATCACTGGCATTGATAGCCATCTTGAAAGGATTCGTGTAATCAGGTGATGCTCATACTGGGGCAGTGATTAACACAGGTTTTAAGCTGTCAAATGCCTTTTAATAGTCCGTTGTCCACAAAAACTACTTGATGTTTTTTAACAGTTCGGTGAGTGGAGCACAAACTTTCAATAAAATCCACTCAATCACAGTAAACACAGTACTGCTTTTTTTTGTCAACAGTGTGGGAAACTCCCCAATTACTTTTGTTTTCACATCCCCAGAGGCCATTTGTCCATGTCCGATAACATGGCAAATTCACTTTTAGCTAGGTTTACCACCAAGCCTGCCTTCCGAAATCGATTAAACAAGTCTGATAAATGTTGTAAATGTTCCTTCCATGAGTGACTAAAAATCACTCGGTCATCAATATGCACCATACACTTGGGTAATCCGGTGTTATGGACTAGGCCAGACCACTCAAAGCACTCTGAAACAGGCAGCCCAGACCATAACTTTGCAATTTATTTTGGTAAATGTACAGTGAAAATTACCTGAATTACATTAGCGAGGTTGACTACCAGCTTTAAAACGGACAAAAATTTGTTTCACAAAATTACACAATGAATCACAAAGAACAGAATAAAGAACGCCTTCAGAACTCAGTCTATCCAAACTAGATTTAAGTATGCTGTTCCAAATATGCACAACAGTCTCAATAAGCAAACCCCTTTTAAAACACAGTACAAAAAAAAGGATCAGCACTTACAGGTTGAAGGTAGAAGGGCAGAAGAGAGTTTCCACGCAGCTCACTGTTGAACTCCTAACCAGTTCAGGACTGAACTAAACTGCTCAGCTCAGCTAGAGAGCTGACCGCTCCCCTTTCATTATACAGGGGTTCACTTCTAAAACATGACTACTTGGGCCTGAAGTCTCATCTGTTTACATATAAGCAAAAGGCCTCTCAACATCCTTTTCATCTCTGTACTAAACCAGTCTGATCAGAGCCCGGCCTGGTTTATTACCCCTCTGAAAAAAATCAAGGAAAGAGTCTCCTTGAGCCAAAGAACAGCTTTTAGTCAAAACAAAAGGCACTAGCTTTGTCTCTGAAATGTGGCTGGAGCATTTTTTCTACCAAATGGCATAACTTTGAACTGATACAGTCCATTTGGTGTTACGAAAGCTGAAATTGCCTTTGCTTTTTTTGACAAAGATACCTGTCTGTAGCCTTTGAGCAAATTCAACTTAGAAATGGAAGTTGCTTGTCTCACCTTTTCGACAGTCCTCCAAACACAGAATTGAATATGCATCAGTCTTTGTAACAGCATTGACAGCCCACACAACTGCTGGGTACCATCTGGCTTTGGTACCATGACTATGGGTGAGCTCCAGTCACTGTAACTCATTTTGATTATGTCATCTTGGAGCATGTGTTCTATCTCCTTCTGAACCTGTGCCAATTTAGAGGGTAATGCCTATAAGGATGTTGCTTAATCAGAACAGCATCTCCTATATCTACATCATGCACAATCAGATTAGTACTTCCCAGCTTATTTCTGCATATCTCCCCATGTGATAGTAATTACTTATTTCAGGTCATTTCGATTTTCTTGTGGAAGGTAACTCAATAAATTATCCCAATTTTTGACAGTTCTTCATTGTCCAGTTTGATTTGAGGTATGTCCGATTCAGAATCCTCTGAAACCAAAAGAGAGAGTGCTGAAAAATCTCAGCAGGTCTGGCAGCATCTGGAAGGAGAGAAAAGAGCTGACGTTTCGAGTCTAACTGACCTTTTGTCAAAGAGTTAGACTCAACGTCAGCTCTTTTCTCTCCTTACAGATGCTGCCAGACCTGCTGAGATTTTCCAGCATCCTCTCTCTTGGTTTCAGATTCCAGCATCCGCAGTAATTTTGCTTTTATTCAGAATCCTCTGAACTTGGTTCTTCTTCTCGGTTGTAATCATTACCACCTTCTCCTTTTGCTTTCCTTCTCTGTCAAAATACCTTATGAGCATATTCACATGACATACTCGGTGAGATTTCTTCCTGTCTGGAGTGCGCATAAAATAGTTCACCTCACTCAATTTCCCCTCGATTTGATAAGACCCACTAAACCTTGCTTTTCAAAGTTCACCTATTACGGGAAATAACACCAATACCTTATCCCTAATGGCAAAATAGAGAATTTTTGATTTCTTGTCTGATTTTTGCTTCATTGTATGCTATGATACTTTTAATTGCTCTAATTAGTTGTTCTCTAAAATTTGACACAGTCCAAATAGGTGGTCTCTGAATTCTGACTTATCAATATCCCCTTAAACAATTTTAACAGTTCTCTTACTTCATGCCCAAAAGTTAATTCAAATGGACTGAATTTGGTGGATTCATTTAGAGTCTTAGGGATGTACAGCACGGAAACAGACCCTTTGGTGGTACTTGCCAATGCTGACCAGATGTCCCAACTCAGTCTAGTCCCACCTGCCAGCGCCTGGCCCATATCCCTCCAAACCCTTCCTATTCATATACCCATCCAGATGTTTATTAAATGTAGCAATTCTACCAGCCTCCACTTCCTCTGGCAGCTCATTCCATACATGTACCACCCTCTGAGTGAAAAGGTTGCCCCTTAGATCTCTCTTACATCTTTTCCCTCTCACCCTAAACCTATGCTCTCTAGTTCTGGACTACCCCACCCCAGGGAAAAGACTTTGTCTATTTATCCCATCCATGCCCCTCATGATTTTATAAACCTTGATAAGGTCACCCCTCAACCTCTGACACTCCAGGGAAAACAGCACCAGCATATTCAAGCCCTCCCTGTAGCTCAAATCCTCCAACTCTGGCAGCATCCTTAAATCTTTTCTGAACCCTTTCAAGTTTCACAACATCCTTCCGTTAGGAAGGAGACCAGAATTGCACGCAATGTTCCAACAGTGGCCGAACCAATGTCCTGTGCAATGCAACATGACCTCCCAACTCCTGTACTCAATACTCTGACCAATAAAGAAAAGCATACCAAACGCCGCCTTCATTATCCTATCTACCTGCGACTATTTGCAAGGAGCTATGAACCTGCACTCCAAGGTCTCTTTGTTCAGCAGCACTCCCCAGGACCTTACCATTAAGTGTATAAGTCCTGCTAAGATTTGCTTTCCCAAAATGCAGCACCTCCTATTTATCTAAATTAAACTCCATCTGCCACTCTTCGGCCCATTGGCCCATCTGATCAGGATCCCGTTGTAATCCGAGGTAACCCTCTTCGCTGTCCACTACACCTCCAATTTTGATGTAATCTGCAAACTTACTAACTATACCTCGTATGCTCACATCCAAATCATTTATATAAATGGCGAAAAGTAGTGGAGCCAGCACCGATCCTTATGGCACTCCACTGGTCACAGGCCTCCATTCTGAAAAACAATCCTCCACCACCATACTCTGTCTTTGACCTTTTGAGCCAGTTCTGTATCCAAATGGCTAGTTCTCCCTATATTCCATGAGATGTAACCTTGCTTACCAGTCTCCCAAGGGAAGCCTTGTTGAACGCCTTACTGAAGTCCATATTAATCACATCTACTGCTCTGCCCTCATCAATCCTGTTTTATCTTTGATGGCAAAAAGCACAAACACAGCTCCCTTATCCTAATCCTGACAATCAGCCCTCAACATGGTCTTTAATGTTTTATGCCACCTTTCTCGCACTCTCTGCGATTTTGGATGGTATGCAGTGGATTTGAATTGTTTTATTTCCACATTATCCATAACCTCCTTGGATAGTTTGGATGTGACTTTTGACCCTTGATCTGACTGGATCTCTATTGGTAGTCCGTATCTAGTAAATAAAAAAATTCTACAACCCTTTTAGCAGTGATATTCTGTAATGAGACTGCCTTGGGAAATCTAGTCGATACATCCATTGTTGTAAATAAATACTTATTCCCACTTTCTTTGAGGTCGGGACCTATACAATCAATAAAGACTCTTGTGAAAGGTTCCTCGAATGCTGGAATAGGTATTAAAGGTGCAGGTTTTATTACTGCCTGTAGTTTTCCGATCATTGGAAGGATGTTGTGAGACTTGTAAGTCTTTTCTTAATGCTTTCAAGGGTATTGTCAAGGTTAGAGGATTTGAGCTATAGGGAGAGGCTGCATAGGCTAGGGCTGTTTTCCCTAGAGCGTTGGAAGTTGAGGGGTGGTGACCCTATCAAGGTTTATAAAATCATGAGGGGCTCAGATAGGATAAATAGACAGTATTTTCCCTGAGGTGGGGTAGTTCCGAACTACAGGGCATAGGTTTGGGGTGAGAGGGGAAATATATAAAAGAGACCTGAGGGGCAACATTTTCACGCGTGTATGGAATGAGCTGTCTGAGGAAGTGGTGGAAGTTAGTACAATTGCAAATTTAAAAGGCATCTGGATGGGTATATTAATAGGAAGGTTTTGGAGGGATATGGGCTGGATGCTTGCGAATGGGACTAGATTGGGTAGGGATATCTAGTCGACATGGACAAGTTGAGCCGAAGGGTCTGTTTCCGTGCTGTATATCTCAATCATTTGTTAAGTCAGAACACACAGGGATGCACTCATTCTCCTTCTGTGTATGCCTTGTGATCCAACTGCTTTAAGTTCTTATCTTTCTGTTGTAACTCAATACGTTTAGCAGAGCTGAAGATACTTGCATGTTTATCTATTTACTCCTGTTCTGTCCACTTATCTGATCAAAAATAAACTTTGATAATGCTATTTCAGCTTCCTTATCTGTGCCTTTTGATCTGTCCTGCTTCAGCTAGTGACTCTGCGATCTCTTTAAAACACAATCTGGGAAGATTGCTGGATAAACATCCTACATTGCTTCAGTTGCCTGCATCTCCACTGGCTTTTCAACTGGAGTAGGCAGCATGCCTACTGGTGAATCAGCTATATCATTTGCAAGGACAAATTGTATTCTTGGAGCTTGTCCAGTACTCCTATCACAAATTTTCCACTCCTTTCTGTACACTAGTTTAGCCATTTTTTTTTTCAAAATTAGATGAATAAAGGCTGCCACATCCTTCTCAGCAAATTTAGGCAATGCTTGAACATAAGCAGTTTCTTGCTAGGCTTTTGCCCACCATGTATTCATCCCCACTCTCTTCCTCACTAGACTTGTCTCCAGCTTTTTAAGCTGACTTCGCTTTTTAAGTGTCAATTTCTGAAGTTCAAACATACTCTCCTTTTCTTTCTCTTCTGCTTTTAATTGTAACTCACTGTTTCATTTCTGCTGCTCTTTCCTTATCTTTCACCTCTAACTCGAGCTGCTTCATTTGCAATTGAATTCTTGCCATGGCTATAGATCCTGACGGTGTTTCCAGCAAATTTAAGTGCTGAGCTACTGCTGAAATCATCACATCTTTCCTCATATTAGGAGGTAGCTTCAACACCAGCTTGTCTATAACTCCTTATTCACTTTCTGTTACACTTCCAATGTCACCTTGTCTACCTCCACAAAACTCTCGGTGACTGAAAGAGCTATTGCTATCCCAAGCTTTGTCTACCCAACCAAACCAACACCTGAAATAAAGCCACTAGCATCTACCACTCACTGTTTAAATCCCACAAAGAATCCCCAATCTGTTATGGACTAGGCCAGACCACTCAAAGCATTATCACGCAGGCAGTCCAGACCGTAACTTTGCTATTTGTTTTGCTAAGTGTATTGTGAAAATTAGCCAGAGTAAATTAGCTAGGTTGACTACCATGTTTTAAACAGAAAAATTACTCCCAAAATTACAGAATGAAACGCAAAAAATGGAAAATAGAATACCGGCAGAACTCGGACTAGACAGACTAGACTTATGGTGCTCTGAAAATATGCAAGTCTCAAAAAAACAAACCCCTTAAACGTAGAGTAAAACTGAAACAGAGGCTGACAAGTCGAAATTAGAAGGGCAGAAGGAAAGAGAGTTGAGCAGCCTGTTTCTGTCTCAGCCCACAGCTGAACTGACTCAAAACGAGGCTTCAGCTTTTAGGACTGATCGCTCCCTTTTCATTATACAGGTCATTTCTAAAACATGAAAGCTTTGGCCTAAAGTCTCATCTGTATATGTATAAACAAAAAGGTCTCTCAGTAAACCCTTTGATCTCTGTACCAAACCAGTCGTTCGGAGCCTGGACTGTTTTACGACCCCACTGAAAAAAAACCAAGGACACAGTATCCTCGAGAAAAGGAACAGCTTTTAGAGAAAACGACCAGCTTCGTGACACCGCTGCACGGCTGTCAACACCCCTCCACCGCCCCAAACATATTCAAGACAGGGACCCCTTTGTCCTCACTTTCCACCCCAACAGCTGCAGCATTCAACGTACCATCCGCAAACACTTCTACTAACTCCAATTCGACCCCACCACCCAGAACATCTTCCCCTGCCCACCCCGTCTGCCTGCTGTAAGGACCGTTGCTTTCACCACTGATTGGTTCATGCCACATTCCCTACCAACCTTCGCAAAAGCCTCTGGTACCTGCTTCTGCAACTGTAAAAGTTGGAAAACCTGCCGGCACTCCATCTGTCTCACCTCTAACCAGGCCCCTAAACAATCCTTCCAGGTGAAAGAGGTTCACCTGCATCTCCTCCAACCTAGTTTCCTGAATCCTGTGCTCCTGATGTGGTCTCCTCTACGTCAGTGAGACCAAATGTAAACTAAAGGAACATTTTGCTGAGCATTTCAGCCAGGCATGTAAGAGCTAGCCTGACCTCCCAGTCACTGCCCATTTCAAATCTCTTCCCACTCTCAACAGTTCATCCTTGGCCTCCTCTATTACCACAATGAAACAGACCGCAATTTGGAGGAACAACACTTTATCTTCAGCCTGAGCAGGCCACAAACCAGAGGACACATCATTGAGTTCTCCAGTTTCAAATAACCTTCCCACCTGACTCTCTTTCCAGCCCTGCCTTCTCCTTTCTATTCCACCGACTGACCCTTCCTTCCAGCCACCAACCGGATTAATTCCTCCCATCAACCAACCAGGTCATACCCACCATCTGTGTTCACCTAACACTGCCTCACTATTCTGCCCCTCTCCCACCCAAA
>NC_057715.1:28388678-28436428 GCF_004010195.1 Chiloscyllium plagiosum | reverse complement strand
TGCAATTGTACTAGCCTCCACCACTTTATCTGGCAGCTCATTCCATACACATACCACCCTCTGAGTGAAAAAGTTGCCCCTTAGGTCTCTTTTATATCTTTCCCCTCTCACCCTAAACCTATGCCCTCTAGTTCTGGACTCCCTGACTTTGTCTATTTATCCTATCCATGTCCCTCATAATTTTATAAACCTTGATAAGGTCACCTCTCAACCTCCAACACTTCAGGGAAAGCAGCCCCAGCATATTCGACCTCTCCCTATAGCTCAAATCCTCCAACCCTGGCAACATCCTTGTAAATCTTTTCTGAACCCTTTCAAGTTTCACAACATCCTTCCGATAGGAAGGAGACCAGAATTGCACGCAATATTCCAAAAGAGGCCCAACAAAAGTCCTGTACAACCGCAACATGACTTCCCAACTCCTATACTCAATGCTCTGACCAATAAAGGAAAGCATATCAAATGCGACCTTCACTATCCTATCTACCTGCGGCTACTTTCATGGAGCTATGAACCTGGACTCCAAGATCTCTTTGTTCATCAACACTCCCCAAGACCTTACCATTAAGTGTACAAATCATGCTAAGATTTGCTTTCCCAAAGTGCAGGACCCCATATTTATCTAAATTAAACTCCATCTGCCACTCCTCAGCACATTGGCCCATCTGATCAAGATCCCATTGTAATTTGAGGTAACCTTCGCTGTCGACTACACCTTCAATTTTGGTGTCATCTGCAAACTTACTAACTATACCTCTTATGCTCACATCCAAAACATTTATGTAAATGACAAAAAGTAGTGGATCCAGCACCGATCCTTGTGGCACTTCACTGGTCACTGGCCTCCAGTCTGAAAAACAACCCTCCACTACCACCCTCTGTCTTCTACCTTTGAGCCAGTTCTGTATCCAAATGGCTAGTTCTCTCTCTATTCAGTGAGATCTAACCTTGCTAACCAGTCTCCCATGGGGAACCTTGTTGAACACCTTACTGAAGTCTATACAGATCAGTCCTCACTTTCTCCTTCTATACAGATCATGTCCACTGCTCTGCCCTCATCAATCCTCTTTGTTACTTCTTCAAAAAACTCAATCAAGTTTGTGAGAAATGATTTCTCATGCACAAAGACATGTTGACTATCCCTAATCAGTCCTTGCCTTTCCAAATACATGTACATCCTGTCCCTCAGGATTTCTTCCAAACACCTGCCCACCACTGATGTCAGGCTCACTAGTCTATAGTTCCCTGGCTTGTCCTTACCACCTTTCTTAAACAGTGGCACCGCGTTAGCCAACCTCCAGTCTTCTGGCACTTCACGTGTGACTATCGATGATACAAATATCTCAGTCAGGGGGCCAGCAATCACTTCCCCAGCTTCCCACAGAGTCCACCTGATCAGGTCCTAGGGATGTATCCAATTGTATGTGTTTCAAGACATCCAGCACTTCCTCCCCAGTAATAGGGCATTTTTGAAGATGTCACTATCTATTTCCCTACATTCTATCTTCCACATACCACTGTAAATACTGATACAAAATACTGATTTAGTATCTTCCCCATCCTCTGCAGCTCTACACAAAGGCTGCCTTGCTGACCTTTGAGGGGTCCTATTCTCTCTCTAGTTACACTTTTGTTCTTAATGTATTTATAAAAACTCTTTGGATTCTCCTAACGTTATTTGTCAAAGCTATCTCATGTCCCCTTTTGGCCCTCCTGATTTCTCTAAAGTATACTCCTACTGCCTTTATACTCTTCAAAGAATTCACTCGATCTCTCCTGTCTTACACCTGATGTATGCTTCCTTCTTTTTCTTAATCAAACCCTCAATTTCTTTATTCCGTGCACCTACCAGCCTTTCCGTTTACCCTAACAGGAATATACGGTGCCTGGATTCTCATTATCTTATTTCTGAAGTCTTCCCATTTTCCAGCCGTCCCTTTACCTGCGAACATCTGCCCCCAATCAGCTTTTGAAAGTTCTTGCCTAATACTTTCAAAATTAATCTTCCTCCAATTGTGAACTTCAACTTTCAGATCTGGTCTGTTCTTTTCCATCACTATTTTAAAACTAACAGAATTATGGTTGTTGGCCCCAAAGTGCTCACCTCAGTCACCTGCCCTGCCTTATTTCCCAAGAGCAGGTCAAGTTTTGCACCTTCTCCTGTAGATACATCCACATACTGAATCAGAAAATTTTCTTGTACACACTTTACAGATTCCTCTCCATCTAAACCCATAACACCATGGCAGTCACAATCTATGTTTGCAAAGTTAAAATCCCCTACTATTCTTACAGATATCTGAGCTCTCCTTACAAATTTGTTTCTCAATTTCCCACTGACTATTAGGCGCTCTATAATACGATCCCAATAAGGTGATCATGTTCTTTTGTCTCTCACCATATTTATTAAATTAGCAAACAAGGGATTAGCTGCTGAATATTGAAATAAAGTCTCAAATTTTGTACCGCTTAAACTCAAGCCGCACTTATGCAGTGGCTGAGTACTTCACTGGAACAGTCAACTATAAATCTAGTGGCTACTTGCTGTCCTCTCCATCCATCAGTATCACATTGCGCAATCCAGACTAAAACTAAAATTCACTTGCAACCAAAAAAAAATTTGCAGACAAAATTAGTGAGGCAACTGTTGAAATAGTTAAATGATCTAAACTGTTGCGAAGTAATAGCTTTAGTTTCGGTAAATTTGAAAACAAGGGCAGTTTCTCTTTTAAAATGATGTCGATGCGAACATGACTACAATGCTTTAATTGTCTTGTACGGAATAGTTTGTTGCAAACAGTATGTTTAAGATATTTTTAAAAAGTCCCGTGGTTCATGTACATTTTTCTAGAACTTTAAAGGCAGATTTTATCACTCAAGATTGAATTTTTTTCAACAAACATATAACTGTTTACTGTTGATGATTATTGTTGATGATTATTAACTGTTGATGATTATTAAGGGAATGACAGGTGAACATTAGTTTCTTAGCTATTTGAAGCTTTATTTTACTTCTTACACTTGTCTGACCCAAGTTAATGGGTAAGCCCTTCCCGATGAAGGGCTTATGCCCGACATGTTGATTCTCTTGCTCCTCTGAAGTTCATGCCTGATTTTCACATTCCTGTTTTCTTCGGGGACAATTATTCCATCTAACTACTTCAAACAAAATTGTCTGTATCCTAAATAATCTGAAAATCAGGTAGCCTGTGTGGAACTGGGAGACTATTTTCAATTAATTTCTAAAATTTTAATAATAGCATTTCTTGTGTATTTCTGGTGATATATATTGCAATGGTTTCCCCTTAAAAATGTTTAATACCAAATTATTTTAAAAAATTTTCTTCCTGGCATTATTCAGTTTGACCTTTGCTCAGTTGAAGATGAGTACCGCGACATTTTTGGAACTGCACACCAGGTTTAATTGTATGTTGCTGTTATTTGCAAATTTTAGCATTTGACTAATGTATTTTAATTAGCATTTAGCCACTGTTGTGACAACAATGATATTTGGGTGGAAGTAAGTCATTGTGTATCTCCAGCCCCTTAAGAATTAAACCGAGAATAAATTAACAAGTTAATATAAGTGCAGATAAGGCTGCTTTATTTGCATTTTAATTGTTTAGATTAAGTTGGAAATGCCAGAATCTTTAAAGTCACTCCTCCAGTAACTTTTAATGTTCACTTTATTTTGCAGAATGAATGATTAGATGGGCAATTATGTAAAGTTTCGTAAATTAACTTTTATATGTTAACAGAAATTTTGATGTGAGCATAAACAGCATTTAGTTGCTAGGAAATGTGTGAAATCGAGCATATGAATGACAAGTGTTCATTTGAGGAGATAAATTTTATTGGAGTATATAGTTTCCCAAATTATAATTTAATTCTTAATGCTAATCTAATTTGCCTGCAATTTAAATTTGCATTTCTTTACTTGGTCAGACCAAGATGAATAGTTGAACACATTTGTTTTTCAGGCTTCTCAGACAACATAAACCACTTGGACTGCTAGCTAGTAGTTGTAAAATTGCTAATGGTAAAGATCATAAACTGATTTTCTTAAATATAACAGCAGTTTCTCTATTTTAAAATGCTTTATCATAGTTGCAGGATAGGCTTTCATCTTGAATTAGTCATCCCAAGTATTTTTTGCATTGTTTTGCCATTGTGTTGTGAATTTTTGTCTTTGGTAATTTTCTGCGTTGTAAGCCTGCAATCTTACTTTGAATGTTCGGAGGTGATGTCTTGAACTATGTAGGATGTTTCGCTCAGATAATGAAATGGGAAGAGTGATTAACATGTATCTTGTGCTCTTCATCTTGAGGTATTAATACAAAAATTTACTTGGAATATTTATGGTGTTGGTAATTCTGTCTGAAATGTGGAAGTAATGGGCTAAACGACTTGTCTTTTTATGCTTGCTGTGTGAAGACCAAATTCCTCCTTGGTTGAGGAACATGGGTGATGAGTGAGAGTCATTAGTCATTCGGCACAGTAACAGAACATTCAATCCAACCAGTCTATACCGACCATAATCCTGAATTAAACCATTGTAAGGACGTCTTAAATATGTCCCTTATTCTTCAAAGCTCCCACCCTAGGAAAAAGACACCTGTCATTTATTCACCTTATCTATACCATTATTTTATAAACCTCTATAAGGTCACCTCTCAACCTCGTACACTTCAGTGAAAAACAAATTCCCAGCCTATCCAGCCTCTCCTTATAACTCAAACCTTCCATTCCTGGTAACTTCCTGGAAAATCTTTTTCTGAGCCTTCTCCAGCTTAATAATATCCTTCCAAAAAATAGGGTAACCAGACTGGACACAGTAATCCAGAAGAGGCCTCACTAACCCTAACCCATCCCAATTCATACTCATAGGTCTGAGCAATGAGGGCAAGCATGACAAAGCTGCCTTAATCATCATAACTTTAGATTAGATTAGATTACCTACAGTGTGGAAACAGGCCCTTTGGCCCAACCAATCCACACCGACCCTCCGAAGAGTAATCCACCCAGACCTGTTTCCCCTCTGACTAATGCTTTGCCCTCTGACTAATGCACCTAATGTTATGGGCAATTTAGTATGGCCAGTTCACCTGACTTGCACATCTTTGGACTGTGGGAGGGAACTGGAGCACCTGGAGGAAACCCACGCAGACACGGGGAGAATGTGCAAACTCCACACCTCTGATCCTGGTGTGGAGGCAGAAGTGCTAACCACTGAGCCACTGAGCCACCCTATGTGGTGCAAACGTCAAAGAATTATGTACCTGAATCTTAAGTCTCTTTGTTCTACAACACAGGCTAAGACTCTACTTACAGTTGTGTAAGCCTTGTCTTTGATTTTACCGAAATGTAATACCTCACACTTATCCAAATTAAACTCCATTTGCCACTCTTCGGCCCATTGACCCAATTGAAGATAAGGAAACGAGTCTCAGTTTAAGGCAGTGCTTTAGAGAAAGCATAGAGTGGATGCTTATAAAGTTCCCACGGCTTTTAAACTTAAACCGACACAGCAATGGTAAGTTGGGTTTTCCAAGGAGTCACAAGTCTCATTCCAAGAAATGTTGAATATTATTTCTTTATTTTCCATTGGATTCCAAGTACCATGTAGGGATAACAAACAACTTGCCACTGTTTTACATAATAAATTGTGTTTATGAATTTTCAGTGAAAACAAAGTTTTGATTTTTGAGGATAATGGGCTTTGATATAAATGATATTTTAGTTGGGGGATTAGTAGTACTGATCTGGCTGGATGTGTAGAATGTATAGATTCAGAAGATGATGGGACTTAAATAAAAAAAAGTCATCTTTGATCACAAGCAAGCTCACGTCTATCTACTGATGATCCATTTGTCCAATGCAAAATGAATTGTCCAAAATTGCTAATTTTGAGAGAGGAGTACTCCTGCTTAAAATTTGCCCTACATCTTCAACATTCTACAGGTCAGTATCCTAAAGTGTAAAGGTTGCTCAAGTCAACAATTTGAGCAGTCCAACAAGATTGGTAATGGAGAAAACTTGTCAATGGAACAGATGTGGAGGAAGGAGAGATCAGGATTGGGTAGCATACAGAGTTCTACATTCTTGGGTTTGGCCTGATATGACACATCACAGAAGCTAATTGCAAACCCATCTGGGGAGTATCCTCAATTCTATGTTGAGTAAGCAAAGCTTCCCTGAAGGTGACATTTAGCTGAAGTAGATTTCAGTTCTGAGACTTTAAAGACCAGTTCAGAAATCCAATCCTTGGATGTATAATTACTTTGTTCATACTAAATCTTGTGCAAATTGGATATGAATTCTTTGCTGTGACCAGTGAAATAGTCCAGTTTTAATTTAATAATGCTATACCAATCTGATTTTTAAAAAAAGTGATATTAGACGATAGTGAATGCTAGAAGTCTTGTATTCTGGAAAAGCTTAGCAGCAGTGTGTACCACCTACAAAATGTACTGCAGAAATTCAGCAAGTCTCCACGGACAGCACTTTTGAAATTCATAACTGTCACCATCTAGAAGGACAAAAGCTGCAGATACGTAGGGGGACGCAATCACCTGAAAATTCTCCTTCAAGTCACATCTCATCCTGACTTGGAAGTATATTGCTGTTCCTTCACTGTTGCGGGTCAAACTCGTGGAACACACTCAATATTTTAGGTCTACTGACGGGAAATGAACTGCAGTGGTTCAAAAAGGCATTTCACTGCCAAATTGTCAAGGATAGTTAAAATGGGCTGTAACTGCTGGCCCAACCAGTGAAGCTCTCAATCCCCTAACTGAATAAGGAAGTTGAACTGTAATGGCTAAATACTTTCTTTAAAGCTTATTTTTTTCAATAGAATTTTGTTGTTTATTATTTCTTATCCTAGTAATGGTCTTTGCAAAAAAGGTTTTTGTAGCCACTTTGAGGATATTTCTAATTGGCATAATTGTTTTTGTTTGAAGGAACCTGAATCCACGCAATTTTGAAGTAACTCATGATTGTGGTCCTTTAGGTTGTGAACTTAAAGTTTGGTTTTATCAGGACAGTAATATGTCTCAATTTTGAAAAAAGTGAAATATATTGAGGAATTAATTGTATATTTCATAACTAGATATGTTCTCAATATTCTTGAACCCCAGAAATTTATAGGAAAAGATACCGGAGGGCTTATTTTTTCATTGCAAATGCTTACCTGAATCTATGCATGCTTCATGAAATCAATACCAATCACATGATCCTAGGATTTTCCACTAGTTTCTAAAAACGATAGCCATGTTTCTCTCATTTAAAGGAGGAGGAGAGGAACCATCAAATGACACAGAGCATTATTGTTTTGTGAAGCAGTGGATTTATTTTTATCAAAGAGTACTTTATTTGGCATTTTCCTTGGAGAAACAAAGATATGAACATCTGTTATACTTGGAAAGATCAAAATATGTATCGTGCAACAAGTTCCAATCTCATCTTTTACTATAGGAACACATTGCATAATGTTTCATGTGGCATAATGTGAAAATAAACATTTAGCCAAAGGAGGGAATATTAACAGGACTGGCTACAAGATTGGTCAGAAACATGTTTTAAAAGAATCTTGCAGGAGGAAAGCAAATTGAAGAGACTCAGGACAGAATTCAAGGGCTTTGAATCCAAAAGGTTGAAGACAAGACTTCTCGTGGTGATGTAGATGGAGTTAGGGCGATTTACATACTCCGTTGGAAAAATGTGGAGTTTTCAAGGAGTGTTGGACAAGGTTACAGAGAGAAGGAATGGACGAAGGCCTTAAAGGACTTGGGGCAACAGGATGAGGATTTTAAAATGGAGATGTTGAATTGCTGGGTGCTATTCTACATCAGCAAACATGGGGATGACAGATGAGTGGGACTTGATGCAGATTATGATATGAGCAGTAAAGTTTTGGATGAGCAAAAATTTGAGCAGGATGGAGGATGGGAGGCTGCTGTGGAGAACACATAATCTAGCATGAAGTTGACAGAAACACTGATCAAGGTTTTAGTTGGTGTGTTGAAACAGGAGCCAAATGGATAATATTACAACAATAGAAAAAGGTGTTTATGATGTCAAATTTATGGAGAGTGATACATGTACTGTAAGTTGTATACTTGAACAATGTAAATTGAGTATTGTTCCACTTTGCAGGGAAGAAAGTCCCGCTTTTCATGTAGAATGCCCTGTAAGGCAAGGGATCTTGAATATTTGTCCAATTTTATCATTAATTTAGGTAGAGAATCACTCCATCCCATTTTGAAGCAGATTTTAAAAAATAAGACTCTTGTGCTGCTGAAAATTTCAATTTTTGATATTGTAATGTTAGCAAGTACATTATTCACAAAAATAGTTTACTACTTTTAAACTTGAATGAACAAAGGTTTTTGAAATAGTTCAAAATACTGGGCTGAGCCCATTTGCATTGAGGATCTGACTTACACACTAATACAATTGAGTGAAGGCACTTCAAAATACAAATTCAGCACTGTGAGAAGAGGTAAATTGTTTGTCTCCTTAAAACAATTGTTGTTCCCTTGCTCGCCAGAATCTATGTGAAGGCTACTGTAAGGTAAATTGGAAAAATGTGGAGCACAAAATTACAATCCATCAAAAAAAGCCACTAGAATTCTTGCCTTATTAAAATAACTTATTATTTCTATATTGAGGCAGATGGGTTTTTACAAAGTAGCCTTGTTCTATTTTATACATAAAATGTAGATTTATCAGTGTGTATTGTTGGTGTGCCAAATTATTAAAGATAAACCTTTTTAATATTTGTTTAATAGCTCCTGATAGTTAATACATATATTCATGTAGTGCTAGTTTAATGATTGCATATTTCAGTGAAGGTGGAGTCAGAGGTAGGGTAGTGAAGAAGGCAGTTTGTACAGTTGCCTTTATTGTTCAGTGCATTGAGTTTAGGATTTGAGAGGTCATGATGCAGCTGTACACTACATTGGTTAGGTCATTTTTGGAATAGTGTATCAGTTCTGGTCTCTCTGCAGCAGGAGAGATATTAAACTTGAAAGGGTGCAGAAAAGATTAACAAGGATGTCGCTAGGGTTGGAGGGTTTGAGCTATAGGGAGAGGCTAAATAGACCGAGGCTATTTTTCTCTGGAGCATCAGAGGTTGAGGGGTGACCTCATGGAAGTTTATAAAATCATGAGGGACATGGATAGGGTGAAGAGTCAAGGTCTTTTTCCTAGGGAGGGGAGTGCAAAACTAAAAGGCAGAGGTTAAAGGTGAGCGAGGAAAGACTTTAAAAGGGACCTAAGGTGCAATTTTTTCATGCAGAGGATGGTGCACTGAATGAGCTGCTAGGAGAAGTGGAGGAGAATGGTACAATTGCAACATTCAAAAGGCATCTGGATGGGGTTATGAATAGGAAGGATTTAGAGAGATATGGGCCAAAAGCTGGTAAATAGGAGTAGTTTAATGGACAAATTGAGCCATTCCCGATGAAGGACTTATGTCCAAAATGTCGATTTTCCTGCTCCTCGGATGCTATCTGGCCTGTGTTTTTCCAGTGCCACACTTTTCGATTCTGATCTCTAGCATCTGCCTTCCACATTTTCTGAGTAGGAGCAAAGGGTCAGTTTCCATGCTGTAACAACTCTGTGACTCTGTGATTGATTGCCTTTTCAAAATTACTTTATTTGTTAAATTTTTCCAAAATTTTGGTTTCACTTTATTTTGGTGAAGCTACAGGTAGTTCTTCTATAACGTGATGGTTGCGTTCTTGTGCAAATCCGCATTATAGAAAAATCACACTTCAGAAACAGTGCTTAGTGTTGGCGATGTAATCGCGTTTACTGCCAACACACATTTTAAAATGTTATGCTTTAGAAACAGTGTCCCAAATTTGACAATCACGTTACAGCGAATTAGCGTTAACGACATGTACGTTAAAGCAGAACAATGTGTAGAAAGATTTAGTTGTATAGTGCCCTTTAACTCTTAAACTTTCATTGCTGTTCCAGAAATAAAAAAGGTTTGAGCAAGAAGAAACTTAAAAGGAAGCAGAAGACTAAGTCCAAAGTGAAAACACGAACAAAGGTGAGTAGATCTATTTCTTGGGTAGTTTGGAAAAAAGCAATATTGTGTGGCAACTGGGAATGGCTAATGATTAACAGTACATAGAACATAGAAAAGTACAGCACAGAACAGGCCCTTAGGCCCACAATGTTGTGCCAAGACTTAATCCTAATGTAAAATATAGTAACTTAACCTAAGCACCCCTCAACTCACTGCTATCCATGTGCATGTCCAGCAGTCGCTTAAATGTCCCCAATGATTTCGCTTCCACCACCTCAACTGGCAATGCATTCCATGCATTCACAACTCTCTGCGTAAAGAACCTACCTCTCATGTCTCCTTTATACCTTTCTCCTAATATCTTCAAACTATGACTTCTCCTGCCCTGGGGAAAAGTCTCTGGCTATTGACTCTATCTATTCCCCTCATTATTTTGTTCACCTCGATCAGGTGTCCTCTCTTCCTCTTCTCCAGAGAGAAAAGTCCAAGCTTATTCAACCTTTCTTCATACGGCAAGTCCTCCAGTCCAGGCAGCATCCTGATAAACCTTCTTTGCATCCTCTCCAAAACCTCTATCTTTCCTTTAGTAGGGCGACCAGAACTTATCACCGTATTCCAAGTGTGGTCTCACCAGGGACTTGTAGAGCCGCAACAAAACCACGTGGCTCTTAAACTCGATACCCCTGTTAATGAAAGACAAAGCACCATATGCTTTCTTAGCAACCCTATCCACTTGGGTGGCAACTTTGAGGGATCTATGTACTTGCACACCCAGATCACTCTGTTCCTCCACTCTGCCAAGAATCCTGTCTTTAATCCTATATTCAGCATTCGAGTTCGACCTTCCAAAATGCATCACTTTGCATTTATCCAGGTTGAACACCATCTGCCATTTATCAGCCCAGCTCTGCATCCTGTCTATGTCGCGCTGCAGCCTGCAGTAGCCCTCTATACTATCGACGACACCTCCAACCTTTGTGTCATCTGCAAATTTACTAACCCACCCCTCAACCTCCTCATCCAAGTCATTTATAAAAGGTACAAAGAGTAGAGGCCCAAGAACAGAGCCCTGCGGGACCCCACTCAATACTGTCCTCCAGTCAGAATATCTACAACCACTCTCTGCCTTCTGTCAGCCAGCCAATTCTGAATCGAGATAGCCAAATCTCCCTGTATCCCATACTTCCTGACTTTATGAATGAGCCTACTATGGGGAACCCTATCAAATGCCTTGCTGAAATCCATGTACACTACATCCACTGCTCGACCGTCGTCAACCTGAATTGACACCCCCTCAAAGAATTCAATAAGGTTTGTGAGGCATGACCTGTCCCTCTCGAAGCCATGCTGACTGCCTTTAATTATAATGCAAAGGCACATTTCTAACTGCTGAGGCTCCCTGCGCTAGAATTTTCTCTCTAAAGCTTTCTGCCCCTCCACTATCATTTTTGCTATCTTGACCAATTGCCAAATTGTAAACCATAAGCATAATTTAAAATCCAGGAGTTTGAGGTGGAGCTGAACAGTTATTTTCTCCTCAATTATGTTGTCTCTGTTTGTGTATGAGGAACCCTTTACTTTTTATTAAATATTAATGACCTGAACTTGGGTGCATAGGCTACAACTGAGGTTTGCAGATTAGTACAAAACTCAAATTTGCTAACCAGTCAGGTTGATAACTGACTTGAGAAAAATATAGTCTGGGGAAATTGGCAGACATGATAGAGCAAATGTAATCCTCAAGTGTGAAGTGATAAATTTTGGTTGGAGGAGTGAGGATAGACAATATTAACTGAGATTTTTAACTGGGATGTTGAAGAACAGGAATAGTGAAACCTGATGTGTCTGTATATAGATGTATATGCTCAAATCTTTAAATGTGAGCAGGTACATTGTGAAGGCAGCTTAGATACTATATAGTTTTATTAATAAACCAAGAAAAACAATTAAATTATGTTAAACCTGTAGAGAATACTGGTTTGAATATAATGCTCCACTGAGCACTAAACTTGAGACAGGATACCAAACCTCAGAAGTTGCAGATTTGATTTATTCAGAATAATACTGGGGATAAGAGACTTCAGCTATGTAGAAGGCTCTGGATTCTGGAGTTGTTATTTACAGCAGAAAAGTTTAGGACATTTGTCAAAGTTGCTCAAAATCACAAATAGTTTTGAAAATGGTGAATGGAAAATAGTTTTCAATGACAGAAGGGCAAATAACTAGCAGAACCGCATTGGTCCAAGAAGACTTAGTTAATTTTGTTTGTATGAGGTGAGTTGTTGCATTTAATGCACTGCTGAAAGGGATGGAGAAAGCTTATTTCATAAGAATTTTATAAAGGGAGTTGCATAAACATTTAAATAAAAGGTTTTCAGTGCTTATAGGAAAAGAGCAAAGGAATGGCGCAGGAGCTGACGAACACATAGACGATGATCCAAATACCATCTTTTTGTTTATATGGCATTCTTTGATGCAGTCAGTTAAGTGATTGGGACCATTTACAGTTCAGTTGAAAACAATGTCCTTTTAAATAAGAAGAAGAAATCAAAAATGATTTAGATCTAAATGTTCTTGAGGTTTCTCAAGCAAATTACTTAAGATCATTTCCGACAGTAATTTGACAGCTACATCCTGTTTTGATTAAGCATAATGTGCCTAAAAAAAAAGTTAATGCAATTGCATGCCCAAATAGCATTAAACAATGCTGCTGTGCATACATTGTAATTTTTCTTTAAATTTATAGATGGCTAACGTGCTAATCTTAGTAAAAAGCCATCCTTTACTTTTATGCTCGGAACACTTTTGATGCACTACTTGGATGATTTTACATTGTGTTATGATCTCAGCTATTAGAGTCCTAGAGATGTACAGAACGGAAGTAGACACTTCGGTCCAACTTGTCCATGCCGACCAGATGTCCCAACTCAATCTAGTCCCACCTGTCAGCACCTGACCCATATCCCTCCAAAACCTTCCTATTCATATACCCATCCAAATGCCTCTTAAATGTTGCAATTGTACTAGCCTCCACCACTTCCTCTGGCAGCTCATTCCGTACACGTACCACCCTCTACATGAAAAAGGTCTCTTTTATATCTTTCCCCTTTCACCCTAAACGTATGCCCTCTAGTTCTGGACTCCCCCATCCCAGGGTAAAGACTTTGCCTATTTATCCTATCCATGCTCCTCATGATTTTGTAAACCTCTATAAGGTCACCCCTCAGCCTCCGACGCGCCAGGGAAAACAACCTCAGCCTATTCAGCCTCGCCCTATAGCTCAAATCCTCCAAATCTGGCAACATCCTTGTAAGTCTTTTCTGGACCCTTTCAAGTTTCACAGCATCTTCCCAATACAAAGGAGACCAGAATTGCATGCAATATTCCAACAGTGGTCTAGCCAATGTCCTGTATAGCCGCAACATGACCTCCCAACCTCTGTACTCAATACTCTGACCGATAAAGGAAAGCATACCAAACACCACTTTCACTATCCTATCTACCTGCAACTCCACTTTCAAGAAGCTATGAACCTGTACTCCATGGTCTCTTTGTTCAGCAACACTCCCTAGGACCTTACCATGAACTGTATAAGTCCTGCCAAGATTTGCTTTCCCAAAATGCAGCACCTCATTTATCTAAATTAAACTCCATCTGCCACTTCTCAGCCCATTGGCCCATCTGATCAACTTCCCGTTGTAATCTGAGGTAACCTTTTTTGGTGTTCTCTACATCTCCAATTTTGGGGTCATCAGCAAATTTACTAAGCATACCTCTTATGCTTACATCCAAATAATTTCTATAAATGATGAAAATTAGTAGACCCAGAACCGATCCTTGTGGCACTCCACTGGTCACAGGCCTCCAATCTGAGAAACAACCCTCCACCGCCTTCTACCTTTTGAGCCAGTTCTGTATCAAAATGGCTAGTTCTCCCTGTATTCCATGAGATCTAACATGCTCACCAGTCTCCCACGGGGAATCTTGTCAACCGCCTAACTGAAGTCCAGATAGATCACATTTATCACTCTGCCCTCATCAATCCTCTGTTACTACTTCAAAAAAACTCAATCAAGTTTTTGAGACATGATTTCCCACACATAAAGCCATGTTGACTATCCCTAGTCGGTCCTTGCCTTTCCAAATACATGTACATCCTGTCCCTCAGGATTCCCTCCAACAACCTGCCCATCACTGACGTCAGACTCACTGGGCTATAGTTCCCTGGCTTGTCCTTACCACCTTTCTTAAACAGTGGCATCAGGTTAGCCAACCTCCAGTTTTCTGGCACCTCATGTGTGACTATCGATGATACAAATATCTCAGTAAGAGGCCCAGTAATCACTTCGCTAGTTTCCCACAGAGTTCTAGGGTACACTTGATCAGGTCCTGAGGATGTATACACTTTTGTCTTTCAAGGCATCTAACACTTCCTCCTCTGTAATATGGAAATTTTTCAAGATGTCACCATCTATTTCCCTACATTCTATATCTTCCATGTCCTTTTCCACAGTAAATACTGATGCAAAATATTCGTTTAGTATCTGCCCCAACTCCTGCAGCTCCACGCAAAGGCTGCCTTGCTAATCTTTGAGGAGCCCTATTCTCTCCCTAGTTATTTTTTTGTCCTTCATGCATTTATAAAAACCCTTTGGATTCTTCTTAACTTTATTTGCCAACGCTATCTCATGTCCCCTTTTTGCCCTCCTGATTTCCCTGTTAAGTATACTCCGACTGCCTTTACGTTATTCTAAGGATTCACTCGATCTATCCTGCCTATACCTGACATATGTTTCCATTTTTTGACCAAACCCTCAATTTCTTTATTCATCCAGCATTCCCTGTACCTACCAGCCTTTCCTTTCACCCTAACAGGAATATACTGTGTTTAGATTTTCGTTATCTCAATTCTGAAGGCTTCCCATTTTCCAGCCATCCCTTTACCTGCGAACATCTGCCCCAATCAGCTTTTGAAAGTTATTATGGAGAGATCCCAAACTGAAATCTGACTTAGTAGCTCGTGCTTTTTAAAGCTTCTAACAAAGTGAACTTTCACTGAAATAAAAGTGCGGATTTGGTTTTAACAATTAAACAAGTATTATGCAAAAGAAATTTGATAAAATAGAATAAAGTGAACTACTTAAGCATTTCACAAATTTAAACAGTTTGAAATAATATAAAACATGAACCCATTACTCCGAAAAGCAATCCTTTATAGTGCTCACTGGAGAGAGAATTCCCATCTGCCGGGATTAATTTAACTGCGGCTTCAATTCTTTACCCTAAGAATCTGATGGACCCTTCCTTGAATCTTGATTGAACTGAGCTTAGATTTTTCTCAGCTGCAAATAGCTCCTTCAGTGCTTTAACTATAAACACACTTGGTCTGGAACTTTCAAACTAAACTCCTTACATGGAGGTAATCTGTTTCTTAACATTTGTAACCCAATTCTTTTCATCTTGCACAATTGTTTTATACATCCAGCTTCAGCAAAGACTTATGCAGACTGAAATCCAGAAGCTTTTTCCAAGTTATGAGTGTTTCCATAATCAAAAGAAAAACACAATTTCCAGAACATCCTAAATTGAAAGCCTAATACACAAATGTTTATTTTCTTCACTTTTAGAAATTCTCCCCAATGAAAGCGAATTCTTGTGAGGCTCGAAGAACTATCTCTCAGACTATTTATTTTTAAGAAAAATCCCCACAGCTGTAGAAATACTTACAGGTTAAAAATTAAATTGCTTCAGACAGCGCTTAAAACACACATGGTGCTAATTCACATCCAAGCTCTAAATTAAATTGTTAAAATATGTTAATCACACACCTCATATCAATGTTATCGTGAAATGCTACTTAGTCACAGATTTTGTTGTCATGGGTCAAGGAGTGATGCTCATCATTAATTGGAGTTACAGTTTACCACAGTTTTCTCTGGGCTTGTGTTGTGGATATTGCCAAGTCAGGATGTAGCCACGCCCTTGAAAGGGTACCTGGGACTTGCCTGTGAACCAGACCAGGAATGGTCTGTCTCCTTTAATTGCACTGAAGAATTTTCATTGAGTCTGAAGTTTTGACTCTGGCAGTGTACCTTAACGTGCTATCTTAATGTATGGAAAATGAAACCAAGGGAAACAGAAATTAGAATTATGAAAGGGATTAAAGGCATAAATCACAAAGTATGAAATATTTTATAATCCTCCAACAATAATTAAAGCCTTAATGAGTAGGGCATCTGTTTAAAAGTGATATGTTTTGTGCAGGGTGGTTGTTGGCAGTAATTGAAATATATTGAATTTTTACAAAAGAAAATTCATCTCTGCTTGAATGTACAACCACAGTATTTTCTGGCATATTTAATGGGTAAGTTGCCATATCTTGCAATGAGGTACAGGAATGGTGAAGTTTGAGAGAGCAGAGTTCAGCTTCCTGATTTTGATGTTTGACAGCATGTGTGCCACACTGTCTCCTTTTTTGATAATAAAGTTGAGTGTAGTTAATCCACCAATTTTTGTTCTCTTCTATAATTTTGCCAAGCCACCAAATTATTGAAACATTTAAAGTAAGCCATTACAGAACTTGGGGAAATGTCAGGAGCAAAGGGAAAAAAAAAACCAGTATTAATATTTTAAGAAACAAATGCACTTTTCAAATTTAAATTTCCGAGTTGGGTAGAATATGTGCTCTGGATCATGAGGATGAGATGTTGAAATTAAGAATGATGATGAGGTAATCCTGAAACTTGAAGGTTAGTCTCGTCTCATCTGTTCAACATAGTTAATTTTAATGACCTTTGGAAAGGTTGAGGATCGATAATTTTTAAAGGTTGACACTGGTCAAGAAGGTAATGGTTCATCCATATTTTTAGTTAAGCCTGCTGTTTCATTTTCAGAATACATATACTTCATGTTGAATGTTTTCATTTTTGTGGCAAGGTCAATAAATCATTGGTGATATCATTCCTGTTTATCATTTTCATGTAGCTTCTCCACATACAAAGTAACTTGTTTCTATTACCATACATTCTGTGCAATATAAGTGATCAACTCCATCAATCATGAGATCTCATTGGATCACATCAAGTTTTGCTGCGATATGCTTGCCAAAGATATATCTAGCATTCTGTTACGCTCTGTTGCTCTCCTTCAGCATCATGACTACATTCTATGATCCAAGAAGTAGCCTTCCTTATGAAAAATATAGCAATCAATAATCTAACATTGGGAAGTCAAGCCAGTCATTGATATCCATCACAAATCTATTCTACTTGCCACTGGCTATCTAATGCTATTTCAAATTTCAATACAGCTATGTAAACATGGTTAACACTAATGGAGCAGAGATTATGATGATTTATATAAAGAAGTACCAAATACCCCTGAAAATCCCAACTAAATTTTCTTTCCTGGATACTGCTCGTCTGCTCTTGATTACATCAAATTCCAGAACATTTATGAGTTGTGAGCTACAAAATGTATGATAAGAATTTACTATTGATGCAGTAGCAACCTGAGTTATGTGCTTTCCTTTAGACAGAGAATTTGGAAAATGCAACGCCTATTCCAGATATCAAAATCCATAGTAACCCTTCAGCCTTCAACGTTTACTGTAATGTACGGTACTGTGTCTTGGAATGGCAAAGGAAAGAAGCCTCCCTGACTCTGGCCTCAAAGAATTCAGTTCAGAGTGGAGAGTCGGACAGTGATGAAGAGGAAGAATCAAGGGAACCTCCAATTAAACTACCTAAGGTAACATGAGATGTTGGGAAGAGATTGGGGGAGTGGTGGGGTTGCGAGGTGACAGCTCATTTTGATGGACGGTACATTTGCAGTACAGTGTGATGCCAACAGCTTGAGTTCAGTTCCCAAGCCAGCTGAGGTTACCATGAAGGAATATCCTTCTCAACCTCTGAGGCATAGTTAAACTACCATGAATCGTCTTTCTCTGAGAACAGCCCTATGGTTTCATAAGACCATAGTGACTTCACTCAAGGTAAGCTGCTAAAATTGTATTACAAAAGTAAAGTATTATGAATTCTAGAAATGTTAAAGATAAACACATTTGAAAGGTATACCCATTTGTCCCTGAAGTGCGACAACCTAATAGCCTACAAGACATGTCGAGATCAGATCATTTATCAGCCAACAGCGTTGCGTTGAGCCAAGTAATTTCCTTCTGTGCCATAAATCATCTTGATTTCTGCATACAGAAGCCAATAGTCACCTGTTTTGCAGAATCCAAGTTCTAAGTCCCTGCTTCTACGATAACTAGTAAACCTCATCCTCATGATTGCAATCAAAATATTCCTCTATGGAATGGTCTTCAGCACTGTGCACAACTATTTTCCTCAATCACATCCAGTGAACTTTTGTTCTCGACAAACATTTAAAGATATGCAGATAGCCTGAAGTTTTTGGGACTGTTTGCCTTGCAAAGAAGTCTGAAAGGAAATTTGATAGAGGGTTCCAAAATCATGAACTGGCCAGATAGAGTAAATTGGGGGAAGCTGTTTCCAATTGTAAAGGAATGAAAACAAGAGGGATTGGATTTAAAGTGATGCACAAAAGAAGCAAGGGTGATGTGAGGAAAATCCTTTGACACAGAAAGTAGTATGGAATGCAGTGCCTGGAATTGTAGCAAAGGCAGCATCAATTGAGAGATTCAAGTAGGTGTTGGATGAATATTTGAGTAGAAATAGCATGCAAGGATATTGGGCAAAAGCAGGAGATTGGAATAGATAATGATTCTCATTTGAAGTGCTTGTGCAGATTGAATGGCCCCCTTGTGTACCCTGATGATTCTCTGATACCATATGTAAAACAGTCTCTTTGTTTTGCAATGAACAATGCTTGGAGAGATGCAATCATGTAATAGTTTGAATTATAGCAAAAGAAGTTGCAGTTTCCTTCCATAGGAAACGTAAATACAGCTGTCATAAATGCAATGGTGCATAATCTGAATTCTTGTGTTAACAGATCATAGGAATTGGACTTTGTGGTGTATTTGAGCTTATCAAAGAAACTCGATTCTCTCATCCTGCATTGTGTCTGAGAAGTTTACAGGCTCTACTTGATATGCTTCAAGGACAACAGCCAGAAGGTCTCCAGTCAGAACCACCCGATGTTCTAGGTAAGGTTATTAACAAGTTAAGTTTTGGACCTATTGAGATATTGAATGTTTTAGCAAATAATCAACAAGCTAAAAATTAGTTGGATTGTTTTGTCAGGCAATCACAATAGGAGTGGTTGATGGTAATCTTGTTGCAGGGGTAACCTAAATACATCAGAATTAAGATAGCTTTACGTGAATGAAGTAATGCAGATTGAGCTAAATTGATGTTAATATCTCAGTTATTTGATATACTTTTTTGTGACAGTCAATGTTTGTATGGTGGTAGAAATAGAAGAAAATCACCAGTTATTGAAGCTTCTGTTGATCATTGTACAATGCAAATTGAAACTGGTTGGAAAATGTTAAGAAAACAACTGTTCTTCATGGGTAACACAATTCAGTTAATGGTTTAGATTTGTGGTAGAAATGACAGCAAGTTGTAGCATTCACCATCACTTCTCTGGAAACTTGAGCAGATTATAGAATGTAAGGAATGTGGGAATCCATAAGCTGCTCTAAGATATTTTCAAACAGAATAAAGTTGAAGCATTCTATTGTTATAAACAGATGGGCAAAAAAACTTAGTCAGCAGGGTAGACTCAACACCATTCGACTTATACTCGAGCACCCAGAATTAAAATGAGGTGAATTCTGGTCAAATGATGTAAACTGCACATTAAATGGTGGACACAATCAAAACAGATTTTGTGAATTTTCTCAGCCAGAGTCACTGATCAAGTTTCATAGAGGTTGAGATTCTGTTCCTCGTTGAGATATTTTCAGGTCCTCTCCTTCAAAGATCTCATAGCCTAACCTGTCCACAACCTACGGCACAAAAAGGCACAATATTCCAGATCTTTCTGATTTGCTCCTAAGTCCCGTCTTGTCGATTTTCTGTTCAGATGAGCTGACCTGCCTCTGAGACAGTGTGCCACTTTTTCTCAAACCACAGTTCTGGCCCAGCACATCAGCCATGCTATTACCAGCAAGCAGTATCCGTCTAATAGATCTATAATTTATCTTAGATTAGATTCCCTACAGTATGGAAACAGGCCCTTCGGCCCAACAAGTCCACACGACGAGTAACCCGCTCCCCTCTGACTAATGCACCTAACAACTGTGGGCAATTTAGAATGGCCAATTCACCTGGCCTGCACATCTTTGGAATGTGGGAGGAAACCCACGCAGACACTGGGCGAATGTACAAACTCCACACAGACAGTTGTACAAGGCTGGAATCAAACTTGGGACCCTGGTGCTGTGCGGCAGCAGTGCTAACCACTGTGCCACCCATCTAATATATCGACTTGTTACATTCTGCTCCTTAAATGTGGCATTCATTTGCATTCTCTCTCACTCTTCCCCCACCCCCACACAGGTGAACGTACCGTAGCTCCACACCACAAATTAAAACATAAATCCAAATGTTCTGACTCTTGCAGTCTCTACAAACTTGAAACAATGAATTGTTGAGAAGTTGTCCTTTCCTCTAATATCTCCGTTGCAGACAAGTTAATGAATATTGCAAACAGGTTTCTTCTTACCTGTGATTTGGACTGTGGTTGAAGAGCATTTTGACTCTGGATAACTAATGTTATATTTGTTTATCATTATGGTAAAATTGCAATTTTGTAAATTTTACATGCTGTTGCATAAATTTATTTCATTTTTGGTAGTGTTTAATAAAAGTGAAGGATCATTGGTGCATTTTGCTTGCTGCTTTGCTGTCTGAGCACATACTTCATTGTCAATAGTTGCTTACCCTGGTTACCCGCATCACTTTTGCTGGACTCCAGAAAGGCCCCTTCCTTTTTCACCAGCTTCAGATAACTTTGGGGCAACGTGAAATCTACTGCACAGAGACCATGAGATCTTTGACCAATTCTCGAGTTACTGTTACTTCATTGTTGACCACAAAATTCAGGCTATTGTGCTACCTCGCAGCATCCATGAACAAGCTACAAAAGCTTTGTTCTGAAAAGTGAGTTGGGTATTTTGAGGTTTCATATTTTAAATATTTCATTTAAAGTATGAACAGAGCACACTAACATTCTGATTTCCATATAAGCAAAATGAAGGCCATTATCTTTTAAAAAACAAACAGACAGAATATTTATTTTTGTGTTCTGGATTAGCTGTATGGTAGACATACTTCAGAAAATTGTAGTTTCAAATTTTGATGCTTGTGTTCTCTATATCTGTGAATTTTTGGTGTTGGTAGTGTCACCATGTGGGGATATTAGACTGTCTATGGATGGTTGGTGAGAAAAAGGGTCTATGTAAGCTTTGATTTAGTGACTTAAGTGCACGCTTGAGAACAGATGTTCTTTACTTTACTTGAGACTATGTTTGTGGTAAGCTTAAAAATATAATTAAAAGATGGGAAAGAGCGAAGATGTGCCTGAAACAATATTTGAGAAGCAGGTGTGTGAAAGTTTTGATTATATTTATTTGACTTTGTTTAATCACTGTGAATTTTATGAGTAATGTATGTATTAATTAATTTTAATGTGGTTTTGTCTGCAGAATCTCTCTTCCATTTATTGTTAGAAACAACAATAAGAAGCACTGGAATGGCAGACAATATCAGCCAGTCACTGACTGCTTTATCTTGTGCCTGCCTCTTCAGTTTGGTCGTTGCTTGGGGAGAAACAGGCAAGATTCTACAAGCTGTGTCAGCAATTCTTACCAGTAATGGCAGCCATGCTTGCCAACCCATTCAGGTAACTTGATTTTGTTTGGAAGGTTTTCTAATTTCCGATATTTACTTTTGGCTGTTCTTAGTCATCAATAAAGTTTAAAATACTATCCTCCAAGAAACCAGATAAGTTGAAAATGCCTGTGCTGTTTCATTTTCATTGGGTAAGAATGTGAAAGAGTATTGAAATGAGATAGATAATGAGAATTGAGATGCAAATTAACCAAGATCTGTCAGAATAATTGGAAGGATTGATTGCATGAATGTAGGTTTTCAGTTTGGCAAATGTTTATTGTAGTAGTTATGTAGATATATTTGTTATAAAATCAAGGTAAAAGGCTGAAAACAATGTCAAAGTACAAGGTAAGGTGAGATAGGAAGGTGGAATTAGATGATGCCCAGCTAGAGTTTGAAAGAATTGTTTAGAGAAAAGGTAGACTTGAGCTGGTAGATTTGTTCTCAGATGTTTTGTCACCATGTCAGGTAACATCATCAGTGAGCCTCCAGTGCAGCGTTGGTATTCTGTCCCGCTTGCTATTTATCTGCCTTGGTTTGTTGTGGTAGGTGATATTGTTTCTGAGAGGTTGGTAAATGGGGTCCAAATCTGTGTTAATGAAGTTTCGATTTGAATTCCAGGTCTCTAGGAATTCCCGTGCGTGTCTGAGTTTAGCCTGTGCCAGGAGAGTTGTGTTGTCCGAGTCGAACAGCTGTCCCTCTTTGTCTGTGTGTATGGATACCAATGATAGTTGGTTATGTCTTTTGATGGCTCGTTGGTGCTCATTTACCCTTGTGGCTAGCTTCCTGCCCATTTGTCCAATGTAATGATTGTTGCAGTCCTTGCAGGGTATTCTGTATATGACATTTGTTCTGCTGGTTGTTGATATGGGGGTCCTTTTGAATTCATAAGGAGCTGTTTCAGTGTGGTAGTAGGTTTGTGAGCTACCATGATGCTTCAGGGCCAGAGTAGTCTGGTTGTCATCTCTGAGATGTCTTTGATGTATGGTAGGGTGGCTCGAGTCCCTGGGCATGTCTTCTTGTTTAGGTCTATCGTGCAGGAATTTGTGTTTAGAGAAAAGTTCTGACGAAGTGAATCTAAATGTTTTGCGATGCTGCAAGCGAAGAACTTAGGAGTTAAAGACTGCATGCAAGTTTTAATGTCAGTGCTGTGAAGTCTTAACAAGGATGATTTTAGCATGGATAAAAAGAGAGTGTACTTCTGGAAGTTAGAAGAAAGGAAATATTCAGAGGAAGAAACATTCGAATTGTGTCAATGAAAGGATGTGACTTTGTCTAAAGGTGAACAAAGGATCAACCATATAACACTGTTTCCAAAAAACCATACCTTGGTCTTGATGAAGATTTTAGAGCTGGGCAAGTGCTTAAAAATCTGTTTAGTTTTGATTTCCTGTATCACATTCCATACTAGCTCCTTGTATTGAATTAGAAGGAAGTGAGGACTGCAGACATTTGGATACAGAACTGGCTCAAAGGTAGAAGACAGAGGGTGGTGGTGGAGGGTTGTTTTTCAGACTGGAGGACAGTGACCAGTGAAGTGCCACAAGGATCGGTGCTGGATCCACTACTTTTTGTCATTTACATAAATGTTTTGGATGTGAGCATAAGAGGTACAGTTAGTAAGTTTGCAGGTGACACCAAAATTGGAGGTGCAGTGGACAGCGATGAAGGTTACCTCATTACAATGGGATCTTGATCAGATGGGCCAATGTGCTGAGGAGTGGCAGATGGAGTTTAATTTGGATAAATATGAGGTGCTGCAGCTGCATTTTGGGAAAGCAAATCTTAACAGAATTTATACACTTAATGGTAAGGATCTGGAGAGTGTTGCAGAACACAGAAACCTTGGAGTGCAGGTTCATAGCTCCTTGCAAGTAGTTGCAGGTGGATAGGATAGTGAAGGCGGCATTTGGTATGCTTTCCTTTATTGGTCAGAATAGTGAGTACAGGAGTGGGGAAGTCATGTTGCTGCTGTACAGGACGTTGGTTAGGCCACTTTTGGAATATTGTGTGCAATTCTGGTCTCCTTCCTATTGGAAATGATGTTGTGAAACTTGAAAGGGTTCAGAAAAGACTTACAAGGATGTTGCCAGGGTTGGAGGATTTGAGCTATAGGGAGAGGTTGAATAGGTTGGGTTTGTTTTCCCTGGAACTTCGGAGGTTGAGGGGGTGACCTTATCGAGGTTTATAAAATCATGAGGGGCTTGGATAGGATAAATAGACAGTCTTTTCCCTGGGGTGGGGGAGTCCAGAACTAGAGGATATAGGTTTAAGGTGAGCGGGGAAAGATGTAAGAGAGACCTAAGAGGCAACTTTTTCACGCAGAGAGTGGTACGTGTATGGAATGAGCTGCCAGAGGAGGTGGTGGAGGTTGGTACAATTGCAACATTTAAAAGGTGTCTGGATCGGTAAATGAATATGAAGGGTTTGGAGGGATATGGGCCAGGTACTGGCAGGTGGGACTAGATTGGGTTGGGATATCTGATCAGCATGGGCGAGTTGGACCGAAGGGTCTGTTTCCGTGCTGTACATCTCGATGACTGTATGACTCTATGTTGGAGATCAGAGTTGAAAATGATGTCACGTCCCTGATGAAGGGCTTAAGCCCGAAACATCGACTGCCCTGCTCCTTAGATGCTGCCTGACCTGCTAATTTTTTCCAATGCTACACGTTTTGACCTTGTATTGAATTCCTAGCTTAACTGATAACATTTAGAAAAGTAATATTTAACTTTGTGTAGCGCTCTGTAAACGTGTGTCTAATACTTAGACTATGAAGCAGTAGTCAAAGCACTAATTATGCCTGCAGACTACATTTTGTGTAAAATCTACTTTTAATTCTTTGTATTTACAAGAACCGCCATAGTGGTCATTTTCACAACAGTACAAATCTCTGTGGATGGCATTTAAATTACACCACACATGCTTTTAATGAAGGGGCAATTAAGCAAAAAGAAAAGATGCATTATTCTCCTAACACTAATAGTTCAATTAACTTTCCACAGTGGCACAGTGCTTAGCACTGCTGCCTCACAGCGCCAGAGACCTGGGTTCAGTTCCCGCCTCAGGCAACTGTCTGTGTGGAGTTTGCACATTCTCCCCCTGTCTGCATGGGTTTCCTCCAAGGCTCCGGTTTCCTCCCACAGTCCAAAAATGTGCAGGTTAGGTGAATTGGCCATGCTAAATTGCCCGTAGTGTTAGGTGAAGGGGTAAATGTAGGGGAATGGGTCTGCGTGGGTTGCTCTTCAGAGGGTCGGTGTGGACTTGTTGGGCCGAAGGGCCTGTTTCCACACTGTAAGTAATCTAATCTTTTAAAAAACAATTCTTGGCATTCTCACCTTTAGCACATGTTGAGTTCTGTACTATCAAGGAGCTGCTAATACAGATAAATAGGACAAGTAAGTCTCAATGCAGTAGCCCCCTAAATTGTCAGATTTCCAGTACCAGATGAAGCAAAATTGCTGCAACCTATTATTGGCAAGAGGGAAGCCAGTGTCTTGTGTTCTGGCCAGAATCTCTGTTCCTTAGCTATTGCCTTTTCTCATTTCCCTCCCTCGCCTACTGCCAACTTATACTCACCCCTGTGCGTGCGCACACATTCATCCCCCATACATTCATGCATGCGCTCACTCATTTTGATGCTGAATCAAACTGTTTGCTACTGCAGTGTCATATTAAGGTACTAGGATCTATTTATTGTGTATGAGTGCCTTCAGTAAGCCTGCATAATTTAAATCCATTGCATTGTTGGACTCTGTTCCTGCATCAGCTCATTTGTTGAAAACCTCATTCATGCCTTTGTTATTCCAATTCTATCTTGGCCTGGCTCCCATATTGTATTTTCCATGAATTTGACTTTACTTAAATCTCTGCTGCCCATAGCTTAATTTATACCAAGTCTATTTCACCAACACTGTACTGCTTGCTGACCTTTTCTGGTAGATTTCACAAAAAATATAGTCTGCAAGTATAATTAGAGCTTTGACTATTGCTTGGTCTAATTATTATACACATTTGGAGAGCGTTATACTTAATACTTGGAAAAATATTATTTAAGTCAGGAATTCAAGACCTACCTTGATTTTAAAATTTTCATCCTTGTTTTCAAAACCTTTTATCATCTGCCCTGGCTTAGTATTATATTTTGTGTAATGGGGCCTCTGTAAAGAGGCTTTGGGGTGATTTCTTATGTTCAAGGTACTATATGAAAATGAGTATTTTTCAATCCAGATAATCTGAAAGATTATGTTGATGTGAACTGATTTGACTTTCATATAACTGACTTGTATGAAAGTTGGCTAAATACAATGCCTATTTTATAAAACTCTTCTTACACGTGTCAGGGGAAAAGCCATTGGGAGAATTTGGTTGGCAAATCAAGTGGACTTTCATGTCCTGACTCTTCATAGAGTTATGTATTTTGTACACTGAAGTTTAATGTAACTGTAATAAGTGAAACATTTTACCAAGATAAATGTGTAATAAGCATCTTGCTTAAAATGAAGCTACTGCAGCTTGCTATTCAGAGGTGCTTTTTCACTTTGTAGCTGTTAATTGTCATCATTTTTGTGATTTCTCAATTTAATATGCCAACATTACTTACCTTTAGGTGCCAACCATTCTAAATGCTCTCCAAAGGAGTGTGCAAGCTGTCTTAGTTGGAAAAGTTCAAATACAGGACTGGTTCACTAATGGAATAAAGAAGGTAGCTTTAATGCACAAATGGATTCTTAAGGAGATATTTACAGATGAAGATGATTGGTGTCTATTGCAGAGTGATGGCTCATTCTTGTATCTGTTGGCTAAAGATGGACTATACAAAATTGGTTCAGGTTACAGTGGGACAGTCAGGGTAAGTGACTATTTTTGACTCAAACTGTTCTAAGGTTGTGTATTTATGTTAGTAAAATATGTATGATATAGCATCAGTACATGGCTAGTACAACCGGAGAGGGCTAATGTTGAGGTTAAGCCAATGTGCTGTTCTCTACCCTTTTTCTTTGTCTAATTATTACTTTGCTTGAAACTGATGCTTTTCTTGAAACAGTTTCTCTAAATTATGATCTTGCCAGGATGTTGCACTGCTTCATGGAATTTTTTTGTTAGAATTCTTTGATTTACAAGCCATTAGGGTTTTCAAAGACAATTGTGCAGTGCAGAGCTGGAGTTGGTTTGGCTATATGAGGAAGGGATTGGTAGATTCTGTTTTCTGAATAACGTTAGCGAGCCAGTTATGTTTAGAATGATCAAATTGCAAACTGGCTTGCAAGTTCATTTGTTGTGGTGCCTGCCGAGATTATTTAATGAAACCTCATTTTATCATTCCATAGTTAAATTGTAAAAATGCCCTTGATTCGTTTTGGAGTTCATGTACACTGATTTCAAATTTTGCACAGAGAATCCAGAATTAATTTCTAGATACACCTGTAACTTCAGAACTGTTGGCTACAAGTAATTATAGTTCTAAGAGAAAATTAAGCCAATTTTCTTCTCGCAGAAATTAATGATCTCCTGTGCCTCTGTTGACTTCATGTTTTTTTTATCGGCAAAAGCATGTGAAAATCTGATTTTTTTTTTTTGTCAATTTTATAAGAATTATGTTGATTAAGAAAACTAGAGTTCAAATTGAACAAGTTTATGGACATTACCCAGGCAGCAAATGGCATTACTTCTAGCACACAACCTCATAAATGACTCTTTCATGTGGCAATTGTTTGCAAAGTGGTACAGAGTTTCTGCAGCTATGAGTAGCTGCCAGACATTTTCAGTATTATTCAACTGCCTTGTGGTGCAGTGATAAAGTCCCTACTTCTGGGCCAAAGGTCTGAGCCCCACCTTAGGTTATGACCACTGGAGGTGTCTTATAACACATTCGAGTAGGCTGATTAATAAAACAAAGCTGTTGAACTTTACAGATTGAAGAGTTTTTGCAGATTGTTCTTGGAAGTCTATCTGCATCTTCGAATAAAAGTCAAGTGATTGAATAGACTGCTGGTCATAATAGGATCCACTCCTGAAAGGAAAGGAAGGCACCATGACGTAACAGCTGTAACCTTTCTATTGTGCCATCTTCCTTAGCAGCAAGATTCCCAAAGTGCGAAAGTGCATATTATTGTCAGAAAGTAGTTCCAAATTGCCCAGTGTCAAAGCAGTTGATCTTCTGTTTCAGTTTTACTTGTGCAATCTTGAATGCTTATCTTGTATTTTTAAAAAGGTATTAACTATTGAAATCAGAAAGGTGCAAGATAAATTTGCTCGAATGTCATCAACGAGGAAATCATGACGGGGAAAAAATAATAGGGAGAGCTGTATGGTTTATTTGGTAAATTCAGATCAGATTTAATGACTGCAGTCGGCTTTTATTTGGAGCATTTTTAATGTTTTATTTGGCCAGACGTTTTCACTTGTTCAGTTTAAAAAAAATTCTCCTGAAGTTATATTCTTTGCATTGACACCTTGTTCAGAAATTAAGTCAGGGGTCTGTGACAGGAACAGAATTCAAGTGTTATTATCTGGATTGCCAGATATCACAGGATTTCATCTTATTGGTGCTAAACAAAGAAATATTTGATTGACTTCTGTAAGCAAGCACATTGAGATTTAAAATGGAGTTCTTTTGGTGGAAGTGAAGCCTGAAACAGACAAGAAATGAGAAGAAGGAGAAAGCATTGGGCACCCAATGTGAAATAAAAACCAAGTACTGGAGAAATTTAGGTTTGGCTACATCTGCAGAAAGAGAAACAGAGTCCATCATGATTTCCTTCTAAAGAAGGAAAGAATCTTGATACTTGTAGCCATATTTGATTGAACGAGGCAAGGCAATTTCGGTTACGTGGTACGGTTTTAAAATTGGTGGAATAGCGGAGAGTGAATGTGCATATAGCTTTTTAAAAAGTCCAGGATAGGATTGCAATTCACGGGGGATTGTAAGGTTCATACATAGTGGCATACATTTCAGAGGCTGAAGAGTTCAGCGTCAATCAGAATATGGTGTTGCCTTTGGGCACATGTTCCTTTAGGAAGGGTCTGACAGCTTTGACACCACAGAAGGGATGAGAATGATTGTGAAAATAAGTTATTACATTTAGAAGTTAGACTAGGAGAAGTTAGGGTTCCCCTTGGAGGGGAGAGCATCATATTAAAGATGTGTGTTATGCTTCACTGAGTGCACTAGAAATTGAGCGCCTCTCTTCCCACAGACATCATCACAAGTTCAAGATTTTAAAATGTATGTAGAATTTCCTGATCTACCTGTAATTTAGACACCATTGATTGAGAGCACAAATGGGGTTTCTGTACATTCGCAAGAATTAAAACTTACTACAAATCAATCCACTTCACCATTTTCAAAATCCCTCCATCCCCAGCCTAATCCCATGTCCAGCCCCATCTGTTGTCCTCTTCTCCCTGACCTGACTTAACCTGTCTATCTTCCTACTCCCCTATCTGCTCTACCCTTCCTATCCAATCACAATAACTCCCTATCTGCATTCACTTAGCACCATCCCACCTACCCTTCCCCCAGTTCTACCCCCTCCCTCTATATATTTCTGGGCTCCCTCTGTCTCCCGCTCCCCTTCTCCAACCCTGACAGTATCAACCCAAAACGTTGACTTTCCTGTTCCTCAGATGTTGTCTGACCACCTGTGCCTTTACAGCTTCACATCTATCAACTTCCACGTTTATAAGCTCTCCCCTGTTGCGTACATGCACACAAGCAGGAAAAAACAAAAGCAGGATTATGATGGGAGGGAGGAAAGATTGGGAAAGCAGTTCATTGGTCCCTGAACAGTCCTTTTGGCTTGTCAGGATGTGTTGCTCATTGATTCTCCAGATGCTTTCACTTGCTTGCAGCAGGTACACAGTGGTGAGTTCATACCTTTTTAAAGTTTTTTTTTACTAGTTAAAAATCACAGCTTATAGCAACTGCTGGGGAGAAAGAAAGGCTGACAGCAGTTTCAGCTACAGAGAAAAGTGGCACTTCCTGCACTTGAGAAGGTCCAATGGTTTCTGCCTTAACTGTTCACATCTCCAGGCTGTTCACCTACCTGGGAGCCAGTCAGACAGTTGTTGGTAGACAGGATGTTTTTGTCATCAGTAGTTTATCGATTGATCCATGGGCTAACAGCCATTTGTTGCTGGCGGATCTTCACTTGTACGAAGCCCCCTGGACCCCGTTTGTCTACATCCAGACTTGCACTACTGCTTGATCAAGCAACTGTGTAAACAGCACTTAGAATGAGAGTCGGGTTACTTTTAAAACGTGCAACAATTATTTAACAATCCTTGATTTCAACACCATCTTTTTCCCATTTCAGTGTGCGATCGCAAATAAAGAAAAGTACAAAGAAATGGTCTTGATACATAATACATGTGATTTAGAGTCATTAAGGGTTTAACTTAACTTTTTTAAAAATTAGTCTTTTCAATAGTTGAAGAATTTGATAAACAGAAGGAACAAATTTAAGGTGATTTGCAAAGTGCTGAGTGCTGGTTTGCGATACAGAGTGACACCAAAAGCAAGGGTTTAATTCTCGCATAACATGAGGTCATGAAGGTCCCACTAGCTCCTCGTCTGAGATATGTGACCCTCAGGTAAAACAGTCACCAGGTATCTCTCTAATGAGAGAGCAGCATTATGGTCCTCTGGGACTATGTCTCCTTTAACTTTACATTTACCTGTCCTAATATCTCTTTTTTTGGCTCTAAAGATTTGTCTCATTGTGCTCCTGTGAAGTGCTTGTGAACATTTATTAACTCATAAATTCATTTTAAAGATGCAAGTCCTTTATTCTGGCATCTTGTAGCTGCTGTCTCCAACCTGTAAACAAATCCAGCTACGTAATGTTTAATCTGTTTACATTGGCCTCATGGGATATTATCTGTCTTTTGGGACATTTAAGAATATGATGAGCATCTTACATGATCTCCTCTCTAGTGTTGATAGAAGATTGCAACCTGTATACTGTAATCTCTGATTTGGAGATGTCCGTGTTGGACTAGGGTGGACAGAGTTAAAAATCTCACAACACCAGGTTATAGTCCAACAGGTTTGTTTGGAAGCACTAGCTTTCAGAACGCTGCTCCTTCATGTAGCTGTCGAACAGGACCACAAGACACAGAATTTAGAGGGAAAGATTGCAGTGTCATGCAACTGAAATGATAAATTGAACAAACATAGATTGCTGTTAAGTCTTCCATCTTTTAGAATGGGTTACAGGCTTCAGTTCATTAATATGTAAATCCCAAACTACTATTAAGTCACATTCTCGAGATAACTTAAGGCTTTTTTAAAAAAAAGTGATATCTCAGCTCAGACAATGCATGAAAGGTGTGAGTTAAAGTCTGTCTGTATCCCAATCTTGAGTCAGACTGGTTCTATTTCCAAAGTAGGAATTTATAAAATATTGCATGGATTGACTGCCTGCAGATTGTGCACTTTTGAGCAAAATCGAATGTATCTGCAAATGCAAATTCACCCCATAGACATGTGTGTGAGAGAACACTCTGTCACGTCTGTATGTGCTTGGTAAAGTGTGTGAAAGTATGATGGCATATAAGCCTGTCAGAGGATGTGTGCATGGGTAAGTGTGGGAGAGCCCATGAGGATGCCCTCCACTGGGACCTTGGGTTCATGTCGCACTACAGGTGACCTCACTACACTATAGACTCTCTCACATACACATGCTCTTGCCTACGCACACATTCACACACATCTCCTCTCATACATACACTCTCTCTCATAAACACACACATACACCCCCACACACTCACCCACGCATACACCCTCCCACAGGCTTATACGCCAACGCACTCCCAAACTTTACCAAGCATCCACACGCGCAAGTGCACACTAATCTCACTTGCACTCATGCTCACGCACACTCTCTCTCTCTCATATGCATGCACACGCACAGGTCGATGGGGTGAATTTGCATTTGCAGAATTATATTTGCAGATACACTCTATTTTGCTCAAAAAGGGCACAATCTGCAGGCAGTTAATCCATGTAATATTTTATTAATACCAACTTGGGAAATAGAACTAGTCTGACTCAAGATTAGATACAGACAGACTCTAACCTCACACCTTTTAATGCATTGTCTGAGTTGAGATGTCACCTTTTTTTAAATAAAACCTTAAGTTATGTCAAGAATGTAACTTAAAAGTTCTGTGACTTATATCTTAATGAACCGAAATCAGCAACCCACTCTAAAACATGAAAGTCTTAACAGCAATCTAGGTTTGTTCAATATATCATTTCAGCTGCATAACACTGTAATCTTTTGCTATAAATTCTACGTCTTACGATCCTGCTCCACAGCTACCTGATGAAAAAGCAGCGTTCTGAAAGCTAGTACTTCCAAGTAAACCTGCTGTTTATAACCTGCTGTTGTGACTTTTAACTATGATAATGTCTGGTATACCCTCTTGAAACTGTTGCACCTCCATGTTCCTTTTAAAGATGGTCCTTAACACAGCTTTTTGACCAGGATTTTGGTCACCTCTCCAAAAACTGTTCATTTTGTTTAATAATTCTGCTATGAAATGCCTTAGGATGCTTTATTATGCTATGTAACTACGAGGCATTGTCTTTCTTTGGTTATGTCTCTGTGCCTAAGATATGAATTTTAAAATCCTTCTTTTCCAGAAATCCATCTATGTCTTCATCTCGCCCCCTTTTCCACTATCTTTTCTGGATTACAATTCATTCTCTCTGTTCTAGGTTTAAGTTGCATTTACCCCATCAGTACATTGTCAGCAGTGGGAAATTGCACAGATGAGAAGGACAAGTTTCATTTAACTCTGTAATGCAGCAATCACATTGCTGCACTATAGGACTCTTCTGACAGTTAAATGAGACTTCAGCCAGACAAAATCGCAGAATGATTTATGTTCTAGTTTACTTTGCTTCCACTGATGCTTCTGGCAGTAGCGAATGAAATGCCATCCCAGAAGGATTTCTGTGATGCAAGTGTTTATACTGTAGGATTAATACCAATTGTACTCTTGCTGCTGGGTGCAATGTGGATGTTGAGCTTAAGTCATACAAGTACAGTGCAGAAACAGACCCTTTGGTCAGCAAGAACAAGCTGGAACAGGTATCGTAGATAACTCTTGACCCATCTGTTAGCATTTGTACCATATCTCTCTTAAAACTTTCCTATTCATATACCCACCCAGCTGCATAGAGAATGTTGTAACTGTACCAGATTCCACCACTTTGGCAGCTCATTCCACGCACTCATCACCTTTGGTGTGAAAAAGTTGTTCCTTGGGTCCCTTTTAAATCTTTCCCCCTCATCTTAAATCTATACCCTCTAGTTTTGTACTGTTCCACCCTTGACTATTCACCTATCCATGCCCCTCATGATTTTACAAACCTCTATAAGGTCACTCCTCAACCTCTGACACTCCAGGGAAAATAGCCCCAGCCTATTGAGCCCCTCTCTGTAGCTGAAAGCCTCCAACCCTTGCAACATTCTTGTAAATTGTTTCTGAACCTTTCACAACATCTTTCCCATAGCAGGGAGACCAGAGTTGCACACAGTATTCCAAAAGTGGTTTAACTAATGTCTGCACAGCTGCAACATGACCTCCCAACTCTTCCACTCAGTGCTCTGATCAATAAAGGCAAACATACCAAACACCTTATCAATTATTCTGTCGACCTGGGACTCCACTTTCGAGGAACTATGAACCTGTTCTCTGAGGTCTCTTTGTTCAACAATATTTCCCAGGACCTTATCATTAAGTACATAAGCCCTGTTCTGATTTGCCTATCCAAAACGTAGAACCTCACATTTATCTGAATTAAACTCCATCTGCCACTCCTCGGCCCATTGACTCATCTGATCAAGATCCCGTTGTACTTTGAGGTAAGTTCCTTTGCTTGTATTATCTGGATCGGTTTGAGTGGTCCTTGTGCTTTGACAAGACCATGGTTAGATCTGCTTCCACTTCAGAGAAGATTTGTGGATATTTTGATTTAGTTAGGGATTTAGCGCTTTCCAGGGAGCACATTAGGAGTAGTAACCTGGAGTACAAAAGATGTTTCGATGGAACCAATCAGTAATGATTTTTATGTGTAGCTTTTAATCATAGATCTTTTCCAGCTTGTCTCTGACTTTTGCTGTGTGTTGTTATGCACAGTTATTTAGCTATGGTGATGTTTTGAGGTCTTGTTTAAATGGAGGAGTTATTGATATGATATGCAAATTCTAGGATCGAATAGTTGTGAAGGCTGTGTGTCTGATAAAGCAGCAGATTTATATAAACTGTTCATAAACTTCATAAATCTTAATTTGAACAGCACAGTTAACGTGACTGAGGATTTGTATTTTTTTAAGTTCAAAAGGTATAAGATGGAAGTAATTTCATTTTCATAGAAGTTCTTCCATATAATTAATATATTTTTATATAGATTCTTAGCCAGGGTTTTGCACATTGAAAGTCATGTGTCGAACTGAGCAATGGTGCTAAAGATCAGACAGTGGATCGCAGTAGGAAACATAATATTCAAAGATTTAAAGCACGTAGTGAACATTGGGGAAATGTGTGCCTGGTGGAGACCTATTAATTATTCTATATTTATGTTCTCAACAACCAGGACCAGATGTTTTTAGAATTGACTTGATCATAATTGTGTTTGGCTGACCCTGTCATGTTATGAAAGATTTTCTTTTACCAAGGAAAGAACCAGTCATTACTGAAGAAATATCAGCATTTTCAGCATCTCCCTGAGCTGTATTCCAAGTATTCTTTAAGGTTTCATTGCCTCTGTGGTCACAAAATAAGTTTTAATATTCATTGTGATTTGATATTTGCATGTTCAGCAGCTCTATACAGTTTGAATTTTCTTCAGCAATTAAGTTGCTTTCCTTTCGGTGAATAAGGTTCCTAGCATGCTAATTGGGAGGGTAAAGATTTTTTGGGGCAGGCCACAAAAGTAAATGTTAGAATATCACTGTTTCAACAGTCTTTTAAAAGATATTCTGTGGAACTGATATCTTATGTGGCTGAGGGAGCTGATACGTTGCACGCACAAGATGGAAAGAATGTGTTCAGGTGACAGAGAAAGGTTGAGGGTGCTCACCCATTGTTTGTATTGTCCCAATATATTAGCTGCAGAATCTGGTGAATGAATACATCTGGCCCAGAGTAACTGAATCATATTTCTGGTCATCTGTTGGAGACAGTGCCAGAATTCAACATATTTTTGAGTCTGGGTTATTCAGTGATGTGAGTCTGCTTGCTGGACCAGTGAACTGGTGCTAATTAATGTTGTTAAGTTTATGCAGAGAGCACATGCTTGATTTGTTTGTGTTACCAGTGAAAATCCTCCAGATGCATTATAAAGGAGGGAGATGGGAAAACAACTGAACAGAAAAAAAAGCAGTGGTTACGGAAGATGTAATGTGGAAGCTTATGTACGTGGTGGGACATTTTGGTTAAGTGTAACGACTGTCACAACATGAATATTTTGAATATTTTGTTTTGACTTTAAAACAAATGCTGAGTATAATCCTAAAACCAAGAGTAGGAATTTAATTTATGACAAAAAATCAACTGTAAAAAATATTGCCCATGTGATGTATGCACACAGATCCTGGCCTCTTCATTTGTGCTATTAGATTTATGACTAGTTTTAAACTCTGAACAATATGAGGCTGAGTGGTTACCTTTATACAGATTTGTAAAATTGTGAGGGGCATGGATAGAGTGAATTCCCAAGGTCTTTTCCCAGAGTAGGGAAATCCAAAATTAGAGGGCATAGTTTTAAGGTGAGAGCATCTCCTGATGCTTCAAACCCGGCAAATTCCTTGGAAGTCTTTTCTGCATTGTTTCAAGTTTAGCAATATCTTTCCTATAGCAGGGAGACCAGAATTGAATGCAGTGTTCCAAAAATGTCCCGTATAGCTGCATCATGACATCCCAACTTCTATTCTCAATGCACTGATCAATAAAGGCAGGTGTACAAAACTTCACTACCCTGCCTAGCTGTGAACCTTCTCTCTTTGTTCAGCGACACTCCCCAGGACCCTATCATTAACTGCATAAGTCCTGCCCAATTCGCCTTACCAAAATGCAAGACCTCACATTTATCTAAATTAATGTCACCATTAGCCTGTCTGTCAATGACCCATTGTAGTCTGAGATTATCTTCTTCACCATCCACTATACCACCAATTTTGGTGTCATCTGCAAACTTACGAACCATTCCTCCTCATATTCACATCCAAATTATTTATATAAATGACAAAAAACAGTGCACCCAGCACCTATCCTTGTGGTATACTGCTAGTCACCTGGCCTCCAGTCCAAAAAACAACCTTCAACCACCACCACCACATGCCTCTGTCTCTTACCTTCAATGCAATTTTGTATCCAAATGGCAAGCTGTCTCTGGACTACATCTAACCAGTCTATTGTGTGGGTCCTTGTTGAAGTTCATCCAGACAATGTCTACCGCTCTGCCTTCGTCAGTCTTCTTTGTCACTTAGTCATAGAGTCATGCAGCACAGAAACAGACCCTTCACACCAACCAGTCCATGCTGACCATACTCCCAAACTAAACTAGTCCCACCTGCCTGCTCCTGGCCTATACCCCTCCAGACCTTTCCTATTCATGTACTTATCTAAGTACCTTTAAAATATTATAACTGTGACTGCATCCACGATGACTTCAGGAAGTGCTTCCACACACCAGCCTCCCTTTATGTAAAACATTTACCCTTCATGCCTTTTTAAAATCTCTCTCCTGTCACCTTAAAAACATGTGCCCTAGTCTTGCAATCCCCCATTCGAGGAAAAAGATACCTACCATTATCTATACTCCTCATGACCTTTTATAAACTTAGGTAAGTTCACCTCTCAAGCTCCGATTCTCCAGTGAAAAAATGTCCAGCCTGTCAAATCTTTCTTTATAACTCAAACCTTCCATACCCGGCAACAACATGGTAAATCTCTTTTGTATCCACTCGAGCATAATGACGTCCTTAAGTTAGTGAGACACAATTTCCCACACACACAGCCATGTTGACTATCCCTTGTCTATCAATCCTTGCCTTTTCACACATGTCGATCCTATCCCTCAGAATCCCCTCCAACAACTTGCCCACCATGATGTCAGGCTCGCTGGTCTACAGTTCCCTGGCTTTTCCTTACCACCTTTTGTGAATCATGGCACAACATTAGCCACACCCAGTCTTCTGGTACCTCACCATGGCTTTGTGATACAAACATCTCAGCAAAGGGCCCTGATGAAGGGCTCTTGCCTGAAATGTCGATTCTCCTACTCCTTGAATGCTGCCTGACCTGCTGTGCTTTGTCAGCACCTCACTCTCAACTCTGATCTGCAGTCCTCACTTTCTCCCAGAAATCACTTCCCTAGCTTCCCATAACGTTCTGGGATACACCTGATCACATCTCGGAGATTTATCTACCTTTGTGTGTTTTAAGACCTCCAGCACCACCACCTTTCTAATACGGACACTTTTCGAGACATTTCTATGTATTTCTCCAAGTTCTCTAGCTTCCATATCCTCCTCCACGATGTGGACAGGTTGGACTGAAGGGTCTGTTTCCATGCTGTATGACTCTGTGTAAGCAATCATTCTGGGACTGATACAAATTGACCTCTTCCAAAAGGGGAAAGATAACCATTCTGTTTTGTGGTAAATCCATTCACATTTCTCAGCTTTCCTGCTTATGTTTTCCTGAGTTGAATGCTGGGAAGTGATCGTCTGTGTTTTGCAATGGAGCTGTGCTTTGGAGAGGAAGATTATGACCTGGACAATCATATGCTAATATGACTGGCCCGTCCTCTTGCATTTCTGTGGCCCCAAGGTTGGAATCCATGCCTAACTCTAAGTTGGCAATACGAACAGATGAAAAGACCAGCAAATACGAGGTGGATTTTGTACAGCCAGAAAGAGAGAGAAACTTTTGAGCATTGTCTTTCGCGCTCAACTATTCAATTTTTTGAAAGTTACATTCAAGTTATGAAGTGAAATTAATAAAGTGGATGTATTCTACCTTTTAAATTGAACTGTGTAATGTACAAAGCTATATTTGGCTTCACACAAATGTAGACAGAATTACTTTAACTTAACATGTTTAATTTTTAAAAGGGCCATGTATACAACTCTACATCACGCATAAGGAACAGGAAGGATAGAAAGTCATGGCTAGGGTTTGCACAGGTAAGTTACTCATCTAAAAAGCTCAACAGAATAAAATGCTTGTGCTTCATTGTTTACTGAAGCCTGTTAGGTGAAATCTGTATTTCAGCCAACCAATTGTATTTCATTGACCGCAATTGTGGAGAAAATCTGTGATTTTGACTGTTCTACCCTCTGTGTAATAAATAATTCTGTTTATTGAGAAATAACCTTACATACGTGTTTATTTTCACATATAATTGCATAGTGTTATAAATTTAAACCTGATAATTAGAATGTCCATTCAATTTCATGTGTAGTTTTGTTTTGAAGTTTATGGTTTGTGATGGTGTACTTTTTTTTATAAATTGCTAGCAATTTCATGATGGAGGGCATTTTCAATAAGATACTTTTGTACAATTAACGTAGTAAAATGATAATCATCTAATATGCAGGTATTGTCGCAGTGATATTTTAGTAGGGAATTAGTTATCATGTTTAATCAAAGGTTCCATTGGAGAAAGAAGCATTTACTTGTAAATGTATTTTGTGTAGTTTTTGAAATGAATATTTTTTAGCTAAAAAGATATAACATCTGAAAGTGTTTTAACTTTTTTGTCCCCCTTTGAACAGGGTTCTCTCCTATATAGGGATTTAAATAATCACAATATGACAGCGATATCCATAAACCCAGAAACCTTAGAGCAAGAAAGCACAGTTAATCTTCCAGGTATGTAACAAATTCATAATCTAATAAATAAAATAGCAAGTATTCTAGGGAGGAATATATGAATATTGAAGTAAATGTTGGAGCATTATTAGTGTCGCATGTTGTGATGGAGGTTCTTTACTGATCAAGTTTTATGCAGATGTCTGGGTTCTGTTAACATACAAAAACTGCTTATTGGAAAGTAACTCATGAGGATGTTCTGTAGGAAACTGTGGAAGTTTTAAAAATAAGACTACCTTGGTTAATTTTTTTAAAGGTTCACTCACTGATCTGATGAGTTTGTCCTATTTTCCATTGCCCTGATTCTCCAAATAATTTCTTCTCTCTCTGCCTCCTTTCTTTCAGGGGTTAGGGAAGGAATTGATTCCAGGTTCCAAACGTTCTCCAGGTGTTTTGATTGTCTGAGGCCAAGTGACCATAGAATTACCATGGATAATGTTCATGCATGCTGTTCCATCCTGTTTGTTACATGAATTCGTAGTTCCAGGGGAGATGAGGGCATTTGGTCTGACGATGGGTGCTGTCATATCCTGGGCCTGTAGTGTTTTTTTCAAATGACCATTCTCTTTGAAGGCAGAATTTTGAAAATGGTTGTGTTTCTCAGTCTGAGACTGGTGGAAGAAGTGTTTACTATGAAGATTTTCTTGTTTAGTGGTAGGATGTAAGCAGCACAGTGGTTAGCACTGCTGCTTCACAGCGCCAGAGACCCAGGTTCAATTCCTGCCTCTGTGCAAACTTCACACAGACAGTTGCCTTTCTCCCCGTGTCTGCGTGGGTTTCTTCCGGGTGCTCTGGTTTTCTCCCACAGTCCAAAAATGTACAGGTTAGGTGTACATTGCTTGGAGTGTTAGGTAAAGGAGTAAATGTAGAGGAATGGGTCTGGGTGTGGACTTGTTGGGCGGAAGGGCCTGTTTCCATGCTATAAGTAATCTAATCTAATCAAAAGAAATGGTCAGCACAAGTGGCTTTTCAGTTATGAGATTGGCAGTAGCTTCAGTATAAAGGAATCTTTAATCATACCTGTGAATTAAAGAGTTGTCTAAGTTTTATTGTTAGGAGAAAGTGAGGACTGCAGGCGATGGAGAGTCAGAGTTGCAAAGTGTGGCGCTGGAAAAGCACAGCAAGTCAGGCAACATCTGAGGAGCAAGAGAGTTGGCGTTTCAGGCGTAAGCCCTTTGTCAAGAATGTGGAGGAGGAAGGAGGCTGAGTGATAAGTTAGGAGGGTGGGTATAGGCCTGGGAAGAAGGTAGCTGGGAGCGTAAGGACAAGTCAAGAAGGTGGTGCCAAGTTGGAGGATTGGATCTGGGATGAGTGGGTGGAGCGGAGATTTGGAAACTAGTGAAATCGATGTTGATACCGTGTGGTTGAAGAGTACCAAGGCTGAAGATGAAGTGTTCTTCTTCCAGTCGTCAGGTGGCTTGGTTTTGACAGTGCGCAGGACCTGCATGTCCTTGTGGGAATGGGAGGGGGATTTGAAGTGGTCGGCCATAGGGCGCTGGGGTTGTTTTGTGTGTGTGTGTGTCAGATGTTCCCTGAAACATTCCACAAGTTGCTGTCCTGTCTCCCTGATATAGAGGAGACCATTTCAACTCCCCCTCCCATTCTCCCAAGGACATGCAGATCCTGGGCCGTCTCCGCTGTCAATTCCAAGCCACTCGATGATTGGAGGAAGAACGCCTCATCTTCCACCTTGGGACTCTGCAACCACACAGCATCAACATTGACTTCACTATTTCCAAATCTCCCCTCCAACCCCACCTCTTCCCAGATCCAACCCGCCAACTTGGCACCACCTTCTTGACCTGTCCTACCTGTCCACCTTCCTTCCCACCTATCCGTTCCACCCTCCCCACCGACTTAGCACAATTACCACCCACCTGCACCACCTATTGCTATCCCGGCTATCTTCCCCACCCGCATCCTACCACCATCCTCCTATTTATCTCTCAGCCCCTTGCCCCCTCCACGACTTATCCTCGAAACAGCGATTCCTGCTCCTTGGATGCTGCCTGACTTACTGTGCTTTTCCAGCGCCACACTTTTCGATATTACGTTTTACTGCTGTTTAAAATCTTTGCTGCAAAGGGCTTGCTTGACATAAATGTTACCTTACTCCTGAAAGGTAAAGTTAAACTTGTAAAGTTAAAATATAGATTGTAAGTTTAATTTCTTTTCTCAGGTTGCCAGGCTGAAGGACAGAATATCCTCTTCACAGATGGAGAATACATCAATCAAATTACAGCATCAAAAGATGTAAGTATATTTGTTGTAATAATGTATTTATCAAATAATTTTGCATTAAAATATTTTGACAATTTTTGTGTACATGTATTATTGCCCAACTAAGTTCACATGTGGTATTGAGGAATATCCTTGTTCCCTCTCCCTATATAGGATGGTTTTGTAGTGCGAATATATGCAACAAGCACTGAGCCTGTACTTCAACAGGAACTGCAGCTCAAGCTAGCCAGGAAGTGTCTACATGCTTGTGGTCTCTCCTTGTTTGATCTTGAGAAAGATTTGCACATTATAAGTAAGGAATCTTTATTCTTTAAAATTCTTTTAATAAAGGTAATGGCTTATAAATATTTAGCTCTGTTTCCTTTTTTATTTTTTTTTTCACTTAATACAAATCATCTTCCCCATCTCATTCTTTCCCAGATTGTCATTGCTTGGATGAAAGAAATTTGGGCTGAAGTATTTGCCAATGGAATGTGCAGTTAAACTGCATAATGATTAAAGCAGATTTTTTCAGCTGAGTTTAGACATCTAAAACTTCTTGGATCATGTTGTTATTGTCTTTTAGTCCCTTCGTGTTCTGAAGAGGTTTAAATTGCTGATGACCGAGAGTTCTAATGGTCAGTGCTGGTTAGACAATTTTAATCTCCCTAAAATTGATTGGGAAGGTAAATTTTAAAATAAAAAATTCAAACTTAATTCTGACCTAGCCTTGGCAACCTCTATCTTGGTGACTGTTAGGAGTAGACAGTAAATGCTGGCCTTATCAGTGATGTGCTTGTTCTATGAACATATTGAAAAGATGCAATGAGATCAACCTGTCTTAGATAAGAATATCAATCATTGAGCCCTTGTAAGGAGGTAGTGTGCAAAAACAGGTTGGGTACATCTTTTCTCTGTAAAATCCACTGATGGCACAATCTGTGAAGAGTCAAATAATAAGGTACTGTAGAATGTTGTTTGTGAAAAAACTATGAGAAAGGATATAGCTATTTTGGGAATTAATATAGAGCATTATTGGATGAGAAGGGAAATATTAATAGGTATTCCTTAAACTCTCTGCTATCTTTGCCCTCCATTGATGCCAGTGTTGATTTAAATCCAGAGTTGTGAAGTTCTTTTCTACTGTTCCAACTCCTTATCTTTGTTTAAAACTCTGCTTAATTTCTTTTCGTTGCTCCTCATATCAGCACCTTCATTTGGTGCTCTTTTTCTGCTGGTTGCACTACTGTGACACACATCTGGCATGTTTTCTGTGCTAAAGACACTTAGAAATACAAGTTGCTGCTAAATGATTTGACATTTAACCTCAGCTATTCTGGAGTGTGGAGTTGGGGTTGTGGAGAACTTGGCCTGAAGTTCCAGTTTTGGTTTGTAGTGCTATCAGAGTGAGTCTGTATGCATGTCATTTCAAGATTATAGGATTTGGAAAAAGCTAATTGGACATAACACTGGATCTGAGGGCCATCTGTGATGTTCTCCAGCAAGGCATTAATGACTTTAGGATTTGGTTTAGTAAAAATGGGTAGACAAAGGTCTATATTTAGGTTGAGAATATAACATTAGCATTGCTGAGGGACTCAATCTTCTGTTCTAACAAAAATATTCTGTGTCGTGCCAGCTCTGAGCAAATACGTTAGTGTCAAAATTTGCTTGAGGTCCTTATGCCTGCAGGTGAAGCTGTAATTTTTGTTGGTGACTCAACATGTTATTTAACCATAAATTCTGTTTGACATCAGCTTCAGTAATAGTTGTTTACACTCATTAGCAAAGGTAAATCTCTTTCTCCCTTAAGGGAAGCAGATACTTTGCCTGCAGGCTGAGTAATTAGCAGTTGTTACTCACCAAACATTTTGTCGTTGGCTCTAAAATCCTTAGTCCTCACCTTCCACCCCACTAATCTCTGGATATAGTGCATCATTCTCTGCCATTTCCGCCAGCTACAAACAGACCCTACCACCAGAGAGATATTTCCCTCCCCACCCCATCTGCGTTTCGCAGAGACCATTCCCTCTGTGACTCCCTCAGTAGTCTACGCCCCCTACCAAACCACCCAGTACCTTCCCTTGCTGCTGCAAGATGTGCAAAACCTGCTCCCCACCTCTGTCCAAGGCCCCAAAGCATCTTTTCACATCCAGCAGAGATTTTCCTGCACATTCACCTGCCTGATCTACTGTGTCTGTTGCACTCTCTATACATCAGGAAGACAGATGGAATGTTTCAGGGAACATCTGCAAGACATTTTCACCAAACAACCCCACTGCTCTGTGGCTGACCACTTTAACACCCCCTCCCATTCTGCCAAGGACATGGAAGTCCTGGGCTGCCACTACCACTAAATTCAAGCCACCCGACGACTGGCGGAAGAACGCCTCATCTTCTTTCTTGGGACCCTTCAACAACACTGTATCAACATCTACTTCACCAGTTTCCAAATCTCCCGTCCCCCACCTCAAACCAGATCCAACTTGGCACCACCTTCTCAATCTGTTCTACCTGTCCATCTTCCTTCTCACCTATGCACTCCACGCTCCCCACCCACCTATCCCAGTCACACCCCTCACTTGCATCTACCTATTGCCTTCTCAGCTACCTGATCTCCAGCATCTGCAGTCCTCACTTTCTCAAATCCTTTCTGTATTTAAGTCTTATATTTTAAGAATTCTCTTAAATTTTAGATGGTCAATTAAATGTGCTCACTTAATTATTACAGAACATGATTACAAACACAATGCTAACATACTTATGGTACATTTTTCAGTTGTTACTTTTTTCTCTCTTAGCTCTGCTCTGTTCTCGTGCTCTGTTCCTTCCTTCTACTTTGCATCCTGCCCTAAGGTCCCATTTCCTATTTATGACTGCCCCCTCTTCCCCTCTAAATCTCTTCATGGCTCCCTGACCTTCGGTCTAACACTTTTCTCTCTTTCTCCCTTCTCCATGATCATGCCACCTGTTTCTTCTTGCTGAGCTGTTTTTCACCACCCTGATCACATGATCCATTGGCAACTTACTACTTTGTTCTGTCTGACCACGTATTGTTGGTCACTGCTCATTCACGGTGCACATTGTTAGTTATACCAGAAATATTAAAAACACCACATTATAGCACCATCTATATGTATAATTGTTTTAAGATTTTAGTTTTTAAATATGTTTGCCCATAGATAAACTGCTAAATAGGTTTATGGTGGAGCCACACTTTTTGAGTATCTTTGTTGTTTTGAAAAAAGATAACATTTTAAACCTCGCAACGTCTGTTGACAGGCAGTGCCATTGAATGGCTACCATGCTTATATTTGGACATGGCTGTTAATTCATTTCTGTCTACACAGCATGAGCATTTATGATAATGCCTATAGATGCTGTCAATACCTGTTCATTTTCCCGAATTTAAGTGCATGTAAAAATGTTTTTTTTGTACTATCTAACTATGGTGAAATCTTTTAAAATGTTCATGTTTCATCAGGTACAGGATTTGATGAGGAGTCAGCTGTTGTATCAGCAGGCAGAGAGTTTGCACTAATGAAAACTGCTAATGGAAAGGTATGTGGAAAATAATTCTTTAAAAACTCAAGTCAGTGTTAGCAGTGCAACTTATCAAATAGTCCATGGTATGTGTTTGTTTTGACTGCTTTTTGGTATGGTGTTAATTCATGCATCAATGTCGTCACTAAAATAGTGGACAAAAAGTCATGTGAGTCAAGATTAGAGATGTGCTGGAAAAGCACAGCAGGTCAGGCAGCATCCAAAGAGCACGAAAATTGACATTTTGGGCAAAAGCCCTTCATCAAAAGTCATGTGAGCACATTAAATAAGGTAGCCAAGAGTTAATGTTTAGGTCTTTGTTCATTGATCATGTCATCATCTATGCCAGCTAAAAGTTTAATCATTACTATTACCAGCCAACATGGATTTTTTTTATTCACTGAAGGGCTGTGGGTGTTGCTTATTTGGGCAGAATTTATTTTCCTGAACATATCTGGGTAACAAATTGAGTTTTTTTTTTTGCCCAGAATATTTGTGTAATTAATTTGAAGCATAAGCTTTATCTATTCCGCCATGGTGTAAAATTTTGATACACTTGTCACACAACCACTGTGAATTCCAACTTTTTAAATAATAGCATTTAATATTTAGAAAAGATTTGAGAGTCCATGCCTCAGCACATAAACTAATTAATGAGTTTAAAATTATTTGTCTTTTTCAATTACGGTTCACTTTAGGATTGAGACATTTTGGTCTGGTTAATCCATTGTTTAAAAAAAAAAGAAAAAGGTAGGTGTAGAACAAAAATGTAGTCCTTTGTGCACATTTGTTTGAATTTGATTCAGATATTCTGTATGTTTTCAATTGAATGTTTCATCATTTTTACTGCTGATTTGTGAAATGGTGGGAAAGATCTGATTCACCAGATTTGCTCTGTTTTTGCACAGCAATGTATTCCTGGAGGTGATCAAAATGGAGGACACAACAGGACCTTTTACTATTTAAAACTTGCCGTCTTGCAGCAATTGTTAGCTAATCTGTATACCTGCCTGGATATTTGATTATTTAGAACATTTACCTTTGAAGACTACTTTGTCATGAAAATCAATTTTTAAAAAGTTGCATTCATTTCTAATACTCGAGTTGGATGCCTGTAGGTAACAATATAAATAATTTTTAGTATTGAAATAGTACAAGTTATGGTAGGTACAGGGAAGAATTAACTCTTGAAACTGAAATTGAGAAAAGAGAAACAGCAGAAATTGGCGAAGTGTGCAGAATTAATGCACATCACCATTATTTCTGTCACTGTCAAAATTCAGGAACTACTTCCATTATAGTGTTGAGGGTGTACCAACACTACATGGCTGACAGCAGTTGTAGAAGGTAGCTCATGACCACAACCTTAAGTGCAATCAGGATAGTTATTGACTGTTGTTATTGGCAATGCCTGAATTGCAGGAATGAATATGTTAACAAGTTTACTCAGTTACCTAATAACCACATCCAATAAAATTGGAGCTTGTCTATTCAAATGTTGTAAGCCATAATTATAATTAGAAGTGGATATAGGTCATTTGGCCTCAAGTCTACTGTATCGTTTGATAAGATTTGTGGCTGTTCTGTTTTTGTTTTGAATTCCACAAGCTGATCTTCTCCAAGTAACTTTAGATTCTTGTTTGGTGGTTGATCTACCTCCAGTTTTAAAATATTCAATGACACCACCTTCGCCCCTTCTGAGGCAGATTCAAAGTTGCATACCCTTGAAAGAAAAATTCTCTTCATCTGTCCTAACATCTAATTTTAATACTACCCTCTAGTTCTGGACTTGTCCACAGAGGAAATGTTCTTTACTCGTCAAGAACATTAAGGATCTTGTGCATTTGACTCAAGTTACCCCACACTCTTCTGAACTCAGTGGAAGTAAGCTCTGTTCATTCAACCGTTGCTCATATCAATCTAATAAATCCCTTCTGACCCACCTCCAATGCATTTACTTCCTTTCTTAAATAAGGAAGCCAAAACTTGCACAGTATTTGCAAAATTGTCTAAACAGTGCCCTGTTTATCTGAAGTGTAAAATCTTTACTTTTATGTTCTATTACTTCTTGTAATAAGAGAAATATTAGTCACTTTCTTGATTACATGCTTTTCCTACATTCAAACTTTTGTTTCACATGCACTAGAACACCTAGATCCCTCTGTATTTTAGAATTCTACATTTGTTCTCTATTTAAATGATGGTGCCTTTTTTTAAATTTTCCTGTCAGGGAGCAAATTCACATGTTCCCATATGATATTCTATCTGCCAAAATTTTGTCCACTCAGCATATCTACATCACTCTGCATTCTCCTCTGTACTTTTCACAACATACTTTCCTATCTATCTTTCTGTTATCTGCAAATTTAGCTACAATGCCTTTGCCCCCCTAATCTAAGTAGTTATTAAAAATTGTAAAACAGCTGAGGCCCCAATAGAACTCTGATTGTCATATCCTGCCAAACAGAAAAAGACCCTTTTCTACCAACCAGCCAATCTTCTATCGATGCTACATCACACATTCCAACTTTGTGTAGTAAGCATTTTATGTACACGTTAGTCAAATACTTTCAGGGAATCCAAGTACAGTACACTTCACACATATACGGCTTTATTAGCAACCTCTTTTAAGCTCTGAGGTGATTCCCATCATGGCGTAGGCACTTGTCAGCCTGTAGCTCCATCAGTTTCTTTAGTACTACTTCCTGAGTGATTTGTAATTTCATCGCGTTTCTCTCCCTTCCACATTTTGATTTCCAGTTATTACTGGAATGCTTTTTGCATCCCCAATAATGGAGGTAAAATATTTATGCATTTCTTCTGTTATTTCCCTGCAATCTGCTGTTAATTCCACCTTCTCACTCTCTAGACGATGCACACTTAATTTTCTTTCTTCCTTTTTCAATACCTCTTGCTATCTATTTTTAGATTTCTACCTCACTTCCTCTCATTAACCTGATTAACCCTTTAGTCATTCTCTGCTGTTCTCCATATTCTGTCCAATCATCTGCCCTTCTACTCATAGAACATATTACATAGAACTTAGAACGTTATAGCACAGAACAGGCCCTTCGGCCCTCGATGTTGCGCCGACCTGTCATACCGATCTGAAGCCCATCTAACCTACACTATTCCATGTACATCCATATGCTTGTCCAATGATGACTTAAATGTACTTAAAGCTGGCGAATCTATGACCGTTGCAGGCAAAGCATTCCATACCCTTA
>NC_057715.1:28383194-28386023 GCF_004010195.1 Chiloscyllium plagiosum | reverse complement strand
GAGGGCCCCTCTGGACTTTCAAATTGGCACAGATTAATTATGGAATGTATTCCCCTTGACTTCCTCACAAATATGGTGCACCGAAAGACCGAATTATTTTATAAAATATGGCAGCCCTTCTTGAATTACATAAATACAGATATTTCGGCTATCCTAACAAGGGCTTTTATTTAATTGAGATTACAAACCTGGCTGGTCCGGGGCCCCTTAGGAGAGGAATCCCGCACGAATACGGGTTTTATTACATTTGATGTTAACACATTCCGACTTAAATATACACTCTGGTTAGTTGTAGGTTAGATTAGTAGATAGTTTTTTTTTCTTTTTCGGTATTTTTTCTTTTGTTAAATTTTGGCTATTATATATTTGATTTAATTGTATATCAATGTTTGTATTTGAGAGTTTTGTTTATTTTTGTAAACTTGTAAAAATGTTAAATCGCTAATAAAAATATCTATTAAAAAGTATAAATACTTGTCTTAGACCCACCCTTCTCCTTTTAAATTGAATGTGAAATTCAGTAATTTTATGATCACTGTGATCTAGAGATATGCCTTCTCGCAGCTTATTTAATCCTTTCACACTACAAAATATCAAGTCTAATGTCACATGCCCTCTGGTTGCTTCCACAATTGCCTCCTCTCTAAGAAACTGTCTCAAGCATTCTATAAACCCCTTCAAGCTGGCTACTTAGATTTATATTACCCAGGGTTATTGCTGTCCCTTTATCACAAATACCCAATATTCATTCTTGTCTGCTTCATTCTACATTATGGTTAGTACTAGGGGACCTGTAGAGCATTCCCACGAGTAACTTTTTTTTATTCTCTACTATTCCTCACCACACAAACCAATTCTGTATTCTGGTCTCCTGAACTAAGGTCATCACTTGCTGTTGCTGTAATGCCATAGTGTTATCCTTCTACTGTGCTATCTCTGCCCATCATCCTATCCTTGAATGTCATTTATCACTAATCAGAACGCGAACCTTGTCATATTGCTGCCCCCTCTCCATATGGGCAATCAATCATATATATTTACTTTAATGTACCCTATCAATTTGTTTACTTTTGTTATGAATCGTATGCATGTTAGATAGAGAACCTTTTTAGTTTTGTCTTTTTTGTTATTTTTGTGTTTTTATCTTGTTTGACTGACTTACTCTCAGGTTTATTATTTGATCTTTCATGCCATTCTCTGATCTTCATTTCCAATCTCACATTTTTGTTCTCCTGCTTTGACTGTACCTTTGATTTGCTACATCTACCAAAGATTGATCCTTCACCTTTATTGTTTACTTAATTAACCTTTCAGGTATTGAGAATTTAGTTTTACCCATGGAGTGAATGTTTTTCAAATATTAACTATTTTTGGGAATTCCAAACTCTCTTGCTTTCTCTTTATTTTATCTCTTGATTCATTGTTTCTTCCTCTCTCTTTGAAATTAAATATCTGAACTTCGACACTGTTTTATAAGGATTCTTCAAATTAGAGGAAAGAAGACTTATATTTGTAGAGCACCCTTGAGAGCACTGGATCATTCCAATGTGAATTTGCAGCAAATAAATATTTTCAAATGCGGGCACAGTTAGCTTCCACAAACAGCAATGTGATAATGACGAGATAATTTGTTTTTATAATATCAGTTGAGGAGTAAATGTTGGGAGACTTCAGAATAGTTGTGCGGGATCTTTTATGCCCACCTGAGAAAACCGGTAGGACTTTGATTGAACCTTTCACCTGGGGAGAAAGATACGTCTAACAGCGTAGCAATCCCTTAATACCTATTGAAGTATCTGCATAGATATTCACGTTCAAATCTCTAGACTGGAACCTGAACACTGGCTTCAAGACAAGTGTCCTGTCAATTGAACTGTGACTGACAGCTGAATTTGATTGGTGTCAGGCATGTCCTTGAACCTCTGTGGACTGTGTTTTGTTTCCTTTACTCCAGTCACAGCACATTAAGACCATAAAATATAGGTCAATCAGCCCACCAAATCATCTGAGAGATCATGGCTAATATGATCATACTCAATTCCTCTTTCTGCCTTTTCCCTATCATCCTTGATTTGTCTACTGATCAAAAATCCATCTGTCTCAGCCTTGAACCTAGTAAACAAACCAGCCTCAACAGCGATCTGTGATAAAGAATTCCCCAGATTCCCCAATTTCCTCGCTTCGGTCTTAAATGTGTGACCCCTTATTCGGAAATTATGCCCTCTGCTTGTAGACTATTCCATAAAGGGAAACATCTCGCATCTTAAGTCCCCTAAGAATCTTGAATGTTGCAGTATTGTCACTCATTTTCTTCTAATGGTTACAGGCCCAACCTCTTCTCATAAGATGATCCTTCCATATTTAGTATCAGCCTAGTGAACTATCTCTGGACTGCCTCAGTGCTAATGTTTCTTTCCTTAGTTAAGGGATACAAAAGTGTTCACAGTATTACAGCTGTAGTTTGAACAGTGCTTTGTATAGTTTGAGCAAAGCCTCCCTACTTTTATACCTCATTCCCTCCATTCTGGTTGCCCTACTATAGAAAGGATATTATTAAACCAGACAGAGTGGAGAAAAGATTTACTAGGATACTACTTGGACTGGAATATTTCAGTTAGAAGGATTAGATTAGATTACTTAGTGTGGAAACATACCCCTACATTTACCCCTTACCTAACACTACGGGCAATTTAGCATTGCCAATTCACCTGAATTGCACATCTTTGGACTGTGGGAGGAAACCGGAGCACCTGGAGGAAACCCACGCAGACACGGGGAGAACATGCAAACTCCACACAGTCAGTCGCCTGAGTCGGGAATTGAACCCGG
>NC_057715.1:28360113-28382495 GCF_004010195.1 Chiloscyllium plagiosum | reverse complement strand
CACAGTCCAAAGATGTGCAGGTCAGGTGAATTGGCCATGCTAAATTGCCCATAGTGTTAGCTAAGGGGTAAATGTAGGGGTATGGGTGGGTTGCACTTCGGCGGGTCGGTGTGGACTTGTTGGGCCGAAGGGCCTGTTTCCACACTGTAATGTAATCTAATCTAATCTACCTCGTTTGGTCATTAATGTATATTGTAAATAATTGTGGTCTCGGCACTGATCCCAGTGGCCCTGCATTAGTTACATGTTGCCATTCTGAAAAAGGCCCCCTACCTTACTAATCTCAACTCTCTCTTCTCTTTGTTGACAAATCCTCTCACCATGCCAATATGTTGTTGCCAACACTATAGGCTTTTATCTTAATAAGTAGCCTAATGTATGATACCTTATCAAGCATCTTCTGAAAATCTAAAAATATTGCATCCACTGCTTCCCCTTTGTTTATTTTGCAGGTTATGAAATCAAAGAATTCTGATAAATTTGTCAGGCATGGTTTCCATTTCATGAAGCCATGCTGACTCTGTTTGATCATTCTGTTTATTTCTTAAATGCTCTGTTATTACATTCCTTTCTAATATACTCAAATATTTTCCCAGTAACAGACATTAAGCCAACTGGCCTATTCTTACTTTTTTGTCTGCTTCCCATTGCAATTAAAGGTGTTACATTGGCAGTTTTCCAATCCTCTGGGAGTTTTCCAGAATTGAAGAATTACTGGACAATTACTACCGTGCATCAACTATCTCTGTGGTTACTTCCTTTAATATCCTAGGATGCATCCCATCAGGTCCAAGGCACCTATCCGTCTTTAGCCCCATTATTTTTCTTAGCATCTTATTCTTTATGGATAGTTATTGCATTTATTTCCAATCTACTTTTGTCTCCCTTGATTTTTATTGGTATTTTCTACTTGAAAGTTGATACACAGCATTTATTCAACTCTTCTGCCATTTCTTGGTTCCCATTATTATTATTTCTCAGCCTTGTTCTCTAAGGGGCTTTTTGAATTCAACATGAAGTTTGCTTATTTTAAGTCTTCAGCCCCCAAACACCAGGCCTTGTTATCACATAGTCTATTACTTTACACAATACATTGTCATCCACTAACAGTCCCCATTAATAGCGATTCACCCTCCCAGCCAGATCGTTATGCACTCCATTGTCTGTCCAACTGTCTTCTCTCTCTTTGGTCTCTATCACCACCTATTGTTTACTCCTTACCCCTTTCCCCCACCCTATTCTCTACATATAAACTGACATTTACCTAGCTACCATCAGTTCTGAGGAAGAGTCATTTGACCTGAAATGTTAACTTTGATTTCTCTCCACAGATGCTGCCTGACCTGTTGAGCATTTCCAGTAATTGCTGTTTTGTTTGTCTCTACAGAGTCTACCATTTGCAGTAATTCCTAGTTAAGACACCTCTATCCTCAGCACCAAATTTCCATTTCTAACTATACAATCATTATTCATTTTATTCTGCTTTGCAGTGCAATAGCTCTCAAAGTCTGTGGTTAAGCTGACCGTAACTATATGCTGAAACTTAAGTGGAGGTGTCTAACTTGGACTCTTTCTGTTATGGTATAGAGATTAGTCGATAAGCCTTTTTAATGGCATAATTGGAGTTGAAATGCATTCCTTCTAGAGCTCTTATTGCAAACAGTTAATTTAACATGGTACTAACGTAGTATTATTATGTGATCTTGGATGGTTGGTAATAACCTTAGGAGAGGAGATGGTGGAAAAGAAAAATGATCACAGCAAAAGAAAATTTAGACATTTTTTGGTGAAAGCCAGTTTGCAGATATGTTCTTAGGCTTAGCTAATTGAAAAATATGTAGTACATGTTTTGAAACCTTTTTTTGACAAGTAGCATTACAGATGCTCATTTGTATTTTAGCAGCTTTACTCAGGCTACTTGTTTGCAGGTGGATTATGATGAATTGTGCTAATCTGTGTGGAATGTAATAGAATATATGCATTTGAATCATGTAATAATTCTTTCAAATGAAGCATGTTTTTCGGTTTCTTCACTAGATGTATTATACTGGAAAATATCAGAGCCTTGGAATCAAACAAGGAGGTCCGACCGCAGGAAAATGGGTTGAACTACCAATCACCAAATCACCAAAGATTGTACAATTCTCGGTGGGCCATGATGGCTCTCATGCCTTAATGGTGGCTGAAGATGGAAGTGTTTTCTTCACTGGTTTAGCTAGTAAAGGAGAGGATGGTGAATCAGGTACAAGCTTGGAACTAGCATACTTAATTAACAATGCTCATGTCCTGTTGTGAAATAGCCATGCCCATTAAAACACTGCCTGGCCATATCAGTGCACTCGTTCATCAAAAGCAAATTGAGTTCAATTATTCTGGTCAGTCACGAATGACAGCAATTAAGAATGTGATTAATAACATTTAAAAATAATGCAAGTGATTTTGACAAACCTTAATTATTAACAAACAGACGAATTGGGGGGAACATAAGCCATTCAGCCCATCGAGACTGCTCCACAGTCACATATTTAAGAAGAGTTACAAAAGGATCCTCGCAATATGCTTCCATTCTGCAAAACCAAAACTCCATGCTATTTTTAAAAAGGTACAAGTTGTATTGGATGTTTTAATTTTACATTTCCAAATTTACAAACACTAAAAACAAATTTCATAATAGAATGCGTAAAAGTTTGCTATCTCATCTTCAAGTGGATATATGTAATTAAAGTGAATACATGTATTGTAAAACTTTACTGGTCTAAAATAGTAAAAGTGAAAGAAAATGTCCTACTCTGGTCTTGCTGCTCTTTCCCACAGATATCATCTTTTTAAATTTTAATTTATCTGAAATCCTGTCTTAAGAACAAAGAACATTACAGCATAGGAACAGACCCTTCGGCCCACCGTGCCTGCGCCGATCCAGATCCTCTATCTAAACGTGCTGCCTATTTTCCAAGAATGCTTCCTACCCATTCATGTATCTGTCTAAATACATCTTAAGTGAGCGAGTTTTGAGAAGATTTGTAACTCGGGCTGAGGTTCAGGATGTAGGTTTGCTCCCTGAATTGGAAGGTTCATTTTCAGATGTTTCGTCACCATACGAGGTAACATCTTCAGTGAGCCACCTGATGAAGCACTGCTGATGATTCCTGCTTTCTAATTATATGTTTGGGTTTCTTTGGGTTGGTGATGTCATTTCCTGTGGTGACAAGCCGACAAAACACGTCCAAAACCCTTGTCACTCTTCCCTGCATGAAAGATATCTCTGAAATGACTGCCAGACTACTCAGAGCCCTTGGCATCATGGTAGCCCACAAACTCACCAACACTAAAACAGCAGCTAATGAACTGGAAACACCCTATACAGACAACAAGCAAAACTAATGTCATTTACAAAATACTGTGCAAGAACTATAACCAACATTACATTGGACAAAGAGGCAGAAAACTTGCCACTAGGATATGTGAACATCAACTAGCCACAAAACCTCATGACCGTCTCTCATTAGTATCCTTACATGCAGAGAAGGAAGGACACCACTTCGACTAGGACAACACATCCACCGTAGGACAAGCCAAATAGACACACAAGAATTCCTAGAAGCATGGCATTCCAACCAGAACTCTATCAACAAACACATTGACTTGGACCCCATTTACCACCTTCTGAGAAAAAAGAACAGGAAATGATATCATCATAGGAACTGATATCACCAACCCAAATAAACCCAAACATATAAATAGAAAGCAGGAATCATCAGCAGTGCTTTGTTCGGAGGCTCCCTAGTAGGGTGACAAAACGTCTGAAAAGAAACCTTCCAGCTCAGCGAGCAAGCCTACACCCAGAACATCTCGAGTGACATTATCGTTCCTGCCCCTATCACCTTCAGTGGCAATGCGTTCCAGGCACCCAACAATTTCTGCAAGAAGAACTTTCCACGCACACCTCCCCTAAACTTTCCCTTCTCACTTTGAACTCGTGATCCCTAGTAATTGAGTCCTCCACTTGGGGGAGGGGGGGGGGGGGTGGGGGTGGGAGAAGGGAGGAGGAAAGAGAGGACGTTTCTTGCTATCCACTCTGTCTGCACCTCTCATGAATTTGTAGGCCTCAATCAGATTCCCCCCAACCACCACCTTTCCAATGAAAATAATTCTAATCTATTAGATTACTTAGTGTGGAAATAGGCCCTTCAGCCCAACAAGTCCACACCGATCTGCCAAAGCGCAACCCACCCAGACCTATTCCCCTACATTTACCCCTTCACCTAACACAACGGGCAATTTTAGCATGGCCAATTCACTTAACCTGCACATTTTTGGACTGTGGGAGGAAACTGGAGCACCCGGAGGAAACCCACGCAGACACATGGAGAATGTGCAAACCCCACACTGTCAGTCGCCTGAGGTGGGAATTGAACCCGGGTTTCTCGCGCTGAGAGGCACCGTGCTGCCCATTAATCTGCTCAACCTCTCCTCATAGCTAGCACCCTCCATACCAGACAACATCCTGGTGAACCTCCTCTGCAAAGCATCCACATCCTTTTGGTAATGTGGTGACCAGCACTGTACATGGTATTCCAAACATAGCCGAACCAAAGTCTTATACAACTGTAACATGACCTGTCAACTCATGTACTCAATACCCCGTCCGATGAAGGAAAGCATACCGTATGCCGCCTTGACCACTGTACTTACCTGTGTTGCCACATTTAGGGAACAATGGACCCGAACACTTAGATCTCTCTGTGCATCAACTTTCCACACATTTCTAGTTACTATTTTGTTTATTCTTGAATTGGATCTTTCAAAATGAATCACCTGGCATTTGTCTGGATTAGACTCCATCTGCCCAACTCTCCAATCTATCTATATTCTGCTATATTCTCTGACAGTCCCCTTCACTATCTGGTACTCCACCAATCTTGGTGTCATCCACAAACTTGCTTGAAGCAACCTGCACCTTCCTCCAAATCACATATGTATATCACAAACAGTGGTCCCTGCACGGATCCCTCTGAAACACCAGTGGTCGCAGGTCTCCGTTTTGAGAAGCACCCTTCTACTACTGTCCCACCACCCTGGAGTCCATGCAACTTCACTTTCTCCATCAGTCTACCATGGGGAACCTTATCAAACCCCTTACTAAGTCCATGTAAATAACATCTACACCCCTTCCCTCATCAATCAACTTTGTCACCTCCTCAAAGAATTTAATTAGGTTTGTAAGACATGACCTTCCCTGCACAAAACCATGCTGCCTGTCACATGCACTATCACATTCTTCCAAATGGGTATATAATCCTATCCCTCGGTGTATTCTCCAGTAGTTTCCCTACCACCGATATCAGACTCGCAGATGTGTAATTACCTGGATTATCCTTGCTAACCTTTTTAAACAAGGGGTCAACATTAGCAATTCTCCAGTCCTCTGGGACCTCTCCCATGTTCAAAGATGCTGCAAAGATATCTGTTAAAGCCCCAGCTATTTCCTGTCTCGCTTCCCTCAGTAATCTGGAATAGATCCCATCCAGACCTGAGGTCTTGTCCACCTTACTGCTTTTTAGAATACCCAACATTTCCTCCCTCCTTATGCTGACTTGACATAGAATAATCAAAGATCTATCCCTAACCTCAACATCTGCCATGTCCCTCTCCTCTGTGAATACACATGCAAAGTACTCATTAAGTATCTCACCCATTTTCTCTGACTGCACGCGTACCTTGTCTCCTTTGTCCTTGAGTGGGCCAAACCTTTCCCTAGTTACCCTCTTGGTCCTTATATATGAATAAAAGGCTTTGGGGCTGTCTTTAACACTGCTCACTAAGGATATCTTATGGCCCCTTTTAGCCCTCTTAATTCCTTGTTTCAGATTGGTCCTAGATTCCCAATATTCTTCCAAAGCTTCATCTGTTTTCAGTTGCCTAGACCTTACATATGCATCCTTTTTCCTCTTCGCCAGTCTCAATTTCACCATGCTTCCCTAATCTTTCCCTCATACCTATCCCTAATTTTCACAGGAACATATCTCTCCTGAACTCTAATCAACCTGTCTTTTAAAAGTGTCCCACATATTGAATGTGCATTTCCCTTCAAACAGCTGCTTCCAATCTACATTCCCCAGCTCCTGACGAGTTTTAGTATAGTTGGCCTTCCCCCAATTTAACACTCTTCCTTTAGGACTACTCTTGTCTTTGTCCATGAGTATTGTAAAACTTATGGAATTGTGATCACTCTCCCAAAGTAATCCCCTACTGAAACTTCCACCACCTGGTCGGGCTTATTTTCAGTATGGCCCCTTCCCGAGTTGGGCTACTTACTTACTGCTCTAAAAAAACCCTCCTGGATGCTCCTTACAAATTCTGCTCCATCCAGACCTCTAATGCTAACTGAATCCCAGTCAATATTGGGAAAATTAAAATCTTCCATCACCACCACCCTGTTGCTCCTGCATCTTTTTGTAATCTCTGTACATATTTGTATCTCTATCTCACGAGGCCTGTAGTACAATCCCAACATTGTTACCGCACCCTTCCTATTTCTGAGCTCTGCCCATATTGCCACACTGCTTGAATCTTCTGTAGTGCCCTCCTTCAACCCAGCTGTGATATCCTCTTTGACCAGTAATGCAACTCCTCCACCCCTTTTACCTCCCCCTCTATCCTGCCTGAAGCGTCGATATCCTGGGATATTTAGTTGCCAATCATGCCCTTCCCTCAACCAAGTCTCAGTAATAGCAATAACGTCATACTCCCAGGTACTAATAATCCAAGCACAAAGTTCATCTTCCTTACATGCTATACTTGAATTAAAACAAATGCACCTCAGACCACCAGTCCCTCTGCATTCATCATCTGTTCCCTGCCTACTCTTACCTTTAGTCATGCTGACTTCATTATCTAAATCCTTACGGGCTTTAGTTACTACCTCATTCCTGTCCACAAACCACCTCATTTGGTTCCCATTCCCCTGTCACTTTAGTTTAAACCCTCCCCAACAGCATTAGCAAAAGCACTCCCAAGGACGTGGGTTCCAGTCCAGCCCAGGTGTGGACCATCCAATTTGTAATAGTCCTACCTCCACCAGAACTGGCCCTAATGTCCCAAAAATCTGAACCCTCCCTCCTGTACTATCTCTCAAGCCACGCATTCATCCTGATTATTCTACCATTCCTACTCTGACTAGCACGTGGCACTGGTAGCAATCCTGAGATTACTACCTCTGAGATCCTACTTTTTAACTTGCTTCCTAACTCCTTAAATTTTGCTTGAAGGACCTCATCCCGTTTTTTACCGATATCATTGGTGCCTACATGCACCACGACAACTGGCTGTTCACCCTCCCCCTTGAGAATTTTCTGCCGTCAATTTGAGACATCTCTGACCCGTCCACCTGGGAGGCAATGTACCATTCGGGAGTTTCATTTTCAAACACAGAAACGTGTATCTACTCCCCTGACAATTGAATCCCCTATGACTACAGCCCTTCTAATCTTTTTCCTGCCCTGCTGAACAACAGAGCCAGCCACGGTTCCATGAACTTGACTACTACTGCCTTTTCCTGGTGAGCTTACTCAACCAACAGTATCCAAAAAGGCATACCTGTTTTGGAGGGAGATGACCACAGTGGACACCTGCACTGCCTTCCTGCTCTTTCTCTGCCTTTTGGTCACCCATTCCCTTTCTCCCTCAGCAATCTTAATCTGTGGTGTGACCAATTCACTAAACGTGCTATCCACGACCCCCTCAGCAACTTGTATGCTCCAAAGTGAATCCATCCGCAGCTCTAGAGCCGTCATGCAGTCGAACAAGAGCTACAACTGGACACACTTGCACGTGAAGGAGCCAGGGACATCAGCTGTGTCTCTGAGCTTCCATATTGAGCAACAGGAGCATAACGCAGGTCTGCGATCTCCTGCATTTTTAATCTTAAGATTTATCTAAGTTGAGACTAAAGTTACAAAAAAGGAAAGAAAAGTCTTTTTACCAATCACACGATAAAATTTTAAAAAACAGAAAATCCTTATTTTCTCAAAACACCGCAGTCCTTTTTTGGTTGGTTAGAGGAGGAGGGTGGCAAATGGGAGACATACAGGTGTCTTGAAGAGGGAGGAAGTTTGTCCAATCGACACTGTCATCCGGAAGAGACGGGAAAATAGGAAACAGATGATAGGCACAATTTTTAAAGCTAATGATTTAAAATGTCCTTTTTGGAGGGTAATATCTTCCATTTGTCAGTGATAGGTCGAAATATCCATGTTCTGACAACCATATTCCTTTCATTAGTTTGTCATTTGATGTTGGCTTATAAACTGATATATGAATGGTTAACCATGGGGAAGGCATGCTCCAGCTGGGTCTACCAGATAATTGTAACATTTTCATGCAGTTGTCGTCCCTGGAGAATGCCTAGACATTTAAGATTTAGAAATAAAATGAGTGCAAAGCATAATCCATATTTGAGGAGTTAATTATCTCTGTAATTGTTTTCCTTTTCAAATAAAATAAATCATTAATGTGTAATATAGTTGGTGTGTAGCTATTGACCTCTATTCTACTTTCATTGTAGCTAAAAGCAGACGCCAACCAAAACCTTATAAGCCAAAGAAAATGATCAAAATGGAAAGTAAAACAGCAGTCTATACAGCATGTAACAATGGGAGTAGTGCTATCACCACAAAGGAGGGAGAACTGTACATGTTCGGCAAAGATGCTGTTTACTGTGACAACTCAGGTTAGTAATCGAAAATGGCCTTGCATAAGGTTTGTGTATTCTCTGTGCATAACCATTCTTCTATAGTCTATAATTGGGTTAAGTATGTGTTCTTAAACTTCTTATAAATAGGTCTTGTGACCGAGTTGAAGGGTCACTTTGTGACGCAAGTTGCCATGGGTAAAGCTCATGCCTGTGTATTGACTAAGAATGGAGAAGTTTGGACATTTGGTGTGAACAATAAAGGACAGTGTGGACGGGAGACTGGTGCACTCTGTCAAGGTGGGAAAGGTAAGCAGTGTCTCTTTAGAAGTAGATGTTATTTTTATCGGATATACAACAAACCTTTTATTAACTGGCAACTATGGGATTAGGAGTGTGTTAGATGATCAAATATTCCTGTTGATTGAAAGGTTCATGTAAGGTAAAAACACACACTAAATAATAGAAACATAATGCAAATGATATACCCATCACTATTATGCATTATTTACAGCATGAGTCATGCAACTTTGCTTTCAATAAAACGTAATGGCAGAGACCGTTCTCACTCGCACTTTCAACTGACTCCTCTGTTATCATGGAGATTGTATTAATACAGTAAACTTCCAGTATTTGATGTATACAATTTTTGCCACTTTTATCGCAAGTACTGGTTCATAAGGTGCCAGTTAAAACAAAGTTTGCTGTAGTTTCTGCGTTTGTTGTTGGGACCATTCCTTGCTAGATTTTTTTTCCCGAAGTGTATTTCCTTTGAATTGGCTTTCACTCTTGCCAGGAACATGAAAAAATCCATTACCTTTTAAAACCATGAAGGAATCTAAAGAACATTTCAATATATGAGAAGGAAAGGACTTAATATTTTGAGTGGTATCAATTGCATTGTCTTTGAAAGGAGAGAATTTTCAATTCACTTGTCTGTAGATCAATTCTACTTTCTATTTACACTTGTGATTGCACTGGTAGTTTAGAGTTTTACCAATCAGGGAAATGATTGATGTGTCAAGTAGGTCTGTTGATTCGCATTGATGGTAGTGCTTTGGAATGGGCTAGATGCATGCAAGCAATATCAGTATTTGAAAAATTAAATCAGGCAGGGTCGCAATGCATTTTCGATTTGCATTGATTTTTACAGGACTGTTGTCTCCTGATTTGACTCATTTCAGTCATAAACATATGAAATAGGAGTAGAAGTAGACCATCCAACCCTAAAGTCTGCTTTACTAAGCAATTAAATCGTGGTTGATCTTTGAGTTTGGAATTCTGTATTGACGCCTACCCTGATAACCTTAGATTAAAGGAAAAACAGCTGTCTTTTGACTAAAAAAATGTCATCCCTCGCTCTCTTAAACTGTATTGGAAAAAAAGACCTGTCTAACCTATCGTCTTAATACAACCTACTACTTCAAGTGACAATTCAATAATTGTCTTCTGAATGGCCTCCAAAGCATTTGCATCATTCCTTACATGAGCACACCAAAACTGCACATAGTATTCAAGATGTGTTCGTGCGTAGCTGAACATCTTTATTCCTCTTTGTTCAAAATTATAAACTGGCTAATGGGATATTGTCCTTTATTATTTACCTGAACTGCATGCTAGTCTTTTGTGACTCATGCACGAGAACACCCCTGAATTCTGTAATCGTGTCAATTTTAATTAATATTCTACTTATTCGTTCTTCTAGCCAAAGTGAGTGACTTCACTTTTTCTCACATTATGTTACCATTTGCCAGATATTTGTTGATTCACTGTGTATTTCTTTCTGCAAACTCTTTATTTCCTCTTGCTAATGTAATTTGCTATCTTTGTGTCATCTGCTACCATGCCTTCGCTCCCATCGGAGTCATTTATATGAATTGCAAAAGTTGAGGCTGCAGCACACATCCTTGCACGGCACCACTCATTTCGCCCTGTCAATCAGACAAAGACTTTTATGCTTTGGTTGTTTTCGGTCACTTGTCCAATCTTCAATCTGTGCTAACATGTTGCTTCTTATGTATTGAATTTGCATTTACCACAATAATCTTTATGGAGTGAAATGCCTTCTGGAAATCCAAGTTCAGTATATCTGCTGCCCCAACTGCCAAAAATGTCCATGTCATGTGTTACTACTTCAAAAAGTTAAATAAATTGGTTAAGCATGGTTCCCTTTCATTACACCATTCTGACCTTTCACAACTGCAATGTTTTTCCCAAGTGTGCAGCTGTATTCTCTTTAATGATCATTTCTAACACTTCCTATGGCAGACCTCAAACTTGTAATTTTCTGCTTTCTGTCTCCCTGCCTACTTGACTGAAAGGGTTATATTTGCTGTTTTTTTGAAAACAAGCATCAAGGTATCTATGACCTCATCAGCTACCTCTCTTAAGAACCTATGATGAAGCTCATCTGTACCTAGAGGCTTGTCAGCTCACAGTTCCATCAGTTTGTTTAGTATCACTTCGCTACCACTTCTAAATTCACTAAGTTCCCCTCTCCTTTTCATCTCCTATTTACATCTGTTACTGAAACTTTTTGTATTGTTTATAGTGAAGGCAAAAGCAAAGTATTTATTTTATCCACCATTTCCTCATGATCTAATGTGTTATGACACAGTGATGAACCCTTCTGTTAATTAAACCAAAAACCCAGAAAAGCTCACCTTGTCTCATAATCTGTTAAAATGAGTGACAGAACTCCCAAATTCCACTATCTAAAGAAAATAACATCAATTTATTTTTTAACTCTAAAAGTGAACATTAAATGACAACTATTCACAACTCTAAGCCCCCATTTCTCTTAACTGCTTATTATCTGCCTCCAACTCTACAACAATATGCTGTACCAATAAGACATTTATTAAAATTACATTAACCTAATTTCAAAACCCCACAGCCACCGTTGGCTCTTCCAGCTGCTGAATTCCCTGGGTGGTCTTCTTTCTTTTTACCACAAGTGTGTTTCATATGAAAAGGTACCTTTTTAATAAGGAATGTTTCTTAACTTCTTGGATCTTTGTTGATGGCAGTTGCTCTCTGTCCAATTTTCAAATTGTCTACATTTTTATTTTCTCAACATCGGATCATCTCATTGGTTCGTTATTGGCAAACAATAAATTCAAACTCAATTGGATTTTAGTATCTTGCGGGGCATAATTTAAACTGGTTAAGTGCAGATTGTTGTCAAAACAGCAACCAAAACTCAGATATCCATTTCATGGCCAAATATTACATATTTTCAATTATCCAGTACATTCTGGGACTGCTATCTAGTCATATCACAAGAGCATGTCAGCTCTCAGTTTAGAACAGCATTCCCTCTCTCTTAAAGGTACAGTACACATTAACGTCATAACAAATGTTAGCTTCGATTCTTGCTCTCTTGAGGATCGGCACACTATTTACTGTTAACCTTTATAAGTACTTATGGAAATTCTTGCTATCTGTTTTTATATTTCCTCTCAAGCTGTAATTTCTTCATCCTGATTAATTTTCTGGTCAATGTGTGCTCTGCTTATATCCTGACCAATCATCTTACCTACCACTCATCTTTGCAGTTATTTTTTCCTTGATATTGATGCTTTCCTTACTGACTTAACCACAGGTGGTGAGTCCTCCTTTTATCATTTTTCTTCATAGTGGGCATACACTTGTTGTGAATGTTCTGAAGTATTCCTTTGTATGTCTGTCACTGCATCTGTTTTCTAGGAGATAGATTAATAATGTCCCTTGCTATTACCTGCAAGGTAATGGTTTTTGTTTTAACAAATAATGTAATTGTGACCAGGAATACTTCAAATTGATAGTACTGTTATGAGTTTTCTACAAGGCAAGAAGAGTCAGTGCTTAAGGTTGGAACACTGTTTACGTTTTTTGAGTCCAGTACCAGCTTTGATATAAGGCAATATAAATTACATCAAAGGCAAATCTTCAATGCTGTTTGAACTGATGGATTTCAATTGGGTATATCAGTTATTCATTTAGCCATTGACTAAGACACCCAACTAGCTGACTGAGCTCTTGTCTTAATGTTCATTAAGTCAAAACCATTGGTCTTCAAAACAGAAATCCTCTTCAGTTGGATAGTATGCTGAAATGGTTGAGTGAATCTTTCAATGCTTATCATGGGAGAGGCACCAAGAATCTCAAGTATTCACTGCTATGACATTTGGGAGCAATTGTCTTTGTGTTTGTCTCGAAGTGTTGCAAATTATACATCTTGTCAGAGGGGAAATGACCGCTCTCTGGGATATGTTGACACATGGATCTTTCTGATGCTGACAACAAAGGAAAATTGGAAATCATTGTAATTGATTTAATTTTGTGGGCAGCCGTATCATTTGCCAATTAAAATTAATGGATATTACATAAATGGTAGGACTCATTTAGGCAGGCTGATTTTGAATTGTGTTTATTCTTTGAATAGGTTTCAATGTGGAAAACATGGCAACAGCAATGGATGAAGATTTAGAAGAGGAGCTGGATGATAAAGATGAAAAATCCATTATGTGCCCTCCTGGAATGCATAAATGGAAGCTGGACCAGTGCATGGTTTGCACTGTGTGTGGAGACTGCACAGGTTATGGAGCCAGTTGTGTCAGCAGTGGGCGACCAGACAGAGTTCCTGGAGGGTGGGTTCACAATGCTCCATTGTTTCCTTTTGAACCAGTACATGTATGTTAAAGTAAAATGAATACTTAAAGTACAACAGAGTTAGTAAATATAATCCATAACAAAAGCAAAATATAATGGATCCTGAAAACATAGAAAATTAGGCAGCATTGGTGGAGGGGGAAAGGTAGTTTGACATTTGAGTCATGATCTTTTTCCATAACTTGATCTGCAGTTGAGGTAGTTTAATTATGTGGATGTTTAAGATGAAGGGATTTTTTTTTAAGTGCCTGAAACTTCTTTTCAAACTATTGATTAACTTCGGAATTAACTGTAAACAAGGTAAATTTTCAGATCATTGTTTTTGGTCCATTGATCATTAATCCTATTAACTGTTATCAATTGTCTTGTTTCTTATGTGATTATGGATAAATCTTGCTTGATAGATGTGAACCCATGTATCTATTTGATATTGTCAGTAGTGGTCGCCTCTGAAATTCTCTTGCCTTTGCACTTTTGGGTGCAAATGTAAATCATGATTATTCAAATGCCAAACCAGATATTTGTTTATTTTGTTAGGGGGAGTAAGGAAAGGAAAGGAGAAAAGCACATCAACTTTTCTATTTAAAAGTAGTATCTTTTCTGCCATTTTGTCCACTGATATTTCTCTTAATTTCTAAAATTTTGAACCATGGGGTCTGTGCTTTATCTTCACTCTAAAGCAGAAGTATATTGGATTCGAAGCATTAGCTTTGTATCTGTCTCAAAGGTGCTGCTAGATCTACCGAGTTTCTTCATTTTCTATTTATTTCAAATTTCGGCATCTGCAATACTTGGCTTTATTTGAGTCCTTTATTTCTCAGAGTTGACAGTGGCTTCCTTGTCACATTTATCTAAGAACTTTTTAAATATAATTAATGCAGCTTTCATTTAACATTGTGTTTTCATAGTCACTGACATCGCATATATTGGAATAATTGACGATTATGCAAAAAATCCTCATTTAAAATCACACAATCTTCTGAAGGAATAGATAGTCATTCTCAAGATACTCTCTAAAAGAGTTATCTTTTTGTCTGACTTTTTTAGGAATATCGGGAAACTCGTCCGATCAGCGCAACTATCAGCAGGTGTAGATGTGCTTGAGTAAGGACTTCAGTTCTCTGTGGGCCCCCAAGTGAAAGTTTGGACTTAATTTTTTCGATTAAATACAGGCCATCCTAAAAAGCTTCATAGACACAAGCTAGATTTAAATTCAACCTCACATGGTGTTGGTGATTGAAGGAGTCAGAAATGACACTACCATTAGCACTCTTGAAGTTTGCTGTCAGTAAAGTAATTTTGCCATAAGAATGGGTATGATCATTTGTGAATGTAAGTAAGTCAAACCTCTAACCTTTACGGGTGGCTCAGTGGGTAGCACTGCTGCCTCACAGCACCTGGGTTCGAATCTGGCCTGTCTGTGTGGAGTTTGCACATTTTCCCTGTGTCTGCGTGGGTTTCCTCCGGGTGCTCTGGTTTCCTGCCACAATTCAAAGATGTGCAGGTCAGGTGAATAGGTCATGCTAAATTGCCCACAGTGTTAGGTGTGTTTGTCAGGAGTAAATATAGGGTAGGGGAATGGGTTTGGGTGGGTTTCTCTTTGGAGGGGTGGTGTGGACTGGTTGGGCTGAAGGGCTGTTTCCACACTGTAGAGAATCTAATCTAATCTTTGTGCTCAACGTTTTGCTCAGGCTTAGAGTTCTGTAGTGTAATTTTAACTTAATGGAAAATAAAATAATTATTCATTAGTTTTGATGGCTGCTCAACATTTAGTTAATTGGTTCGAGGAGTTTAGTTTTTAATTTGTATTGCCTTGCCTGAATTCTTTGCTACTGTATTCAAAGAACTAAATTTGTTTTATAGCAAGCTGTTCTATACAAATCAGAATGGTGCATGATCATCTGATAAACGTGGTTATGGACAATGCCTCCAGGTGGATGTTTTTCTTACTGGTTACCTGGTTAGAGGTGGTCTTCATTTAATGCTCAAGCAAGATTATTGCTCAATCTTTTCTCTGAGCAGAATGCACTTGTGTTATGCATTCACCACAATAAAACACTGCTGCTCAGTTTGTGAAACATTTGCTTTTCTTGTTTTCTTTGCAAAATTAAAAGTTGGCAATTAACATGATTTATTCAGGTTCCAGTTCTGGAGAAGTTCAAATCAATTACATCATCAGTTAAACAAATGCCAAATAATGCAGTGCTGAAATTCTGAAACAAATGTAGTTCTTCAGTTCTGAAGAAGAGTGAAATCAGACTCAAATTATTAACTCTGTTTCTTCTTCCACAGATGCTGTCAGACTTGAAGAGTTTCTGCGGCATTCTCTATTTGTTGCACCCCCCATGATCATATTTTAGTTTAATACTGCTTATTGGCTCAGATTTCACTGCTGTGTATTTATTTCCATGTTAGTGACTGCTGTATTTTTTTTTGCTGTTGTATCTTCAGTTCATGAGAGGTCATCTTACATGTGAAGTAGGTGTTACATCTGTTAATTTGTACCTGAGGATAAATGTCAAATGAATAGGTAACTCTGTTAATGGGTTGTAATGAATGTCAAGGACATTGTTTTTATTAAGATATTTTTACCATGATCTGTTTTAGGCTCTGTGGATGTGGGTCTGGTGAGTCTGGTTGCGCTCTATGCGGTTGCTGTAAGGCCTGTGCCCGAGAACTTGATGGACAAGAGGCAAGGCAGAGGGGAATTCTTGATGCTGTTAAAGAGATGATCCCCTTAGATCTACTTTTAGGTGAGTTTTATTTTGAAACATAAATCAGCTTTTCTGACGTTTACTGTCACCTGGTATCTTAACACTTTATTCTTAGACACAATATCGAGAGGTACAATAAAATATCTCGGGATTTTTTTCTCACTATTACTTCTATTCCCCTTCCCTCCTGAATGATGTTATTATAATTGTCTCTCTTAAGTGCATACCTACTTGGCTTTTAATTAATTTGAAGTTTCTACTTTGATATGTAGACAAACACATTAACAAGAGCTGTCAGTATTAACTGCACTTTCACTTCATTCCCTGAGTTTTGTCTAGATATTCGGGGTCCTAATATTTGAAAGCCATTTCATCTTGTAGCATTCCTGTATAATGCTTTATGTCAGCATATTATGTATGTGAGTCGATTAGAAGGGCTGAATAACAGATTTCAGCACCTATTATCCTATAATTGACAGCTCTACACAGTGCAGTAAATATTATATTGAACTGTTAGAGAATTGACGAATGTTACTTTTAAAATGCAGAAGAAAACTTTCACTAAAACCCACATCTATGTAAAATTAATTAATAAGTGACCGTCAATAAGAAATAGCTGCGAATAGCCTCTCAAATAAATAGGGGTTTGGGAATTTGTCTTATTGTTATAGATTATAATGAAAGCTAGAAAAATGGAAGAATGATTAAAGAGTGTCACACTTTTTTGTTTTAATCAAACAAATTATGATTTCTTTAGCAGGACCTGTCCCACCAGGTGTTAATATAGAAGAACATATTCAACTAAGACAAGAAGAGAAAAGACAACGGTTGAGTAGAAGGCACAGACTAGAAGAAGTGAGAGGTATGTTTTTTTGTAAAGACTTAAATGACAGCTAGTATCCATCCAAAGTGTTTGTTCCAGCACAAACTTAAAAAAAAAACTTCTTTATATACATTAAGTATTCTGCATTATTGTTGATTCTTTATTAATCTTGAATAGGATTTGAAGGGTCATGCTGAGCCATGTAAAAGACGACAACTGATGGCTGTAGTACATTTTTTAGTTATAAAGCTGTGCACCTTTATCTGATTAAGAGGTTGTGTGTAATCTTAATTAATAGTGTCCTGGTTACAATATGTAGTACACTTCAATTGATCTAAAGAAGTATTCCCTGACAAAGATATTGCATCATAGCCACCACAGCTTGCATGTATATATTGCCTTTAACTTAAATTAGCCCAAGAACTCTCTGGATCTGTTATCAATCAAAATTTGGGTCCATTTTCCACAGAGGTAATGACAGGTAATCAAAAGCTTGGATGAAGATGTCATTTTATGATGAGTTTTGAAGGAGAGAAGGATAGGAAATGTTTCAAGTGAACAAATGAAGAGCTTTAACAAAGTGTTTTTTAAAAAAGGTTGTTAGTTAAGGGCTTATCTCCTACCTTGTGATTTCATGAGCTGAGTTGCTTGAGCAGAGGTTAACATACATAATTGTTGTTAGTCCATCCTGCATCCTTGCTGTTATTGATTGTGGGCAAGTGCAGCAGTTATTGCTAACTCTGTTACTTTAAAGCTGAGAGCTTACTTGACAGGGCATGACTGCTCCACTCAACCACTGAGATATGAATAGACTTGAATTCTAACCCAATTCGGATTTGAAAGAAAGCTTAGTTTCTTTATGTAATTCCTTATCATTGTTTATCACCTCAAAAGTGTTTCATGTACAGTTAATTACATTAAAATACAGGTATTGTTATCCTGGTAAATATAACAGCTGTTCGAAGCTTAGAATGGTCCCACAAACGATTGTGAGATTAGTAACTATTTTTGGTTCTGATGGAGAAATGAATATTTGTAAGATCATAGAATTTCCTGCTACTTTTTAAATAGTGTCACAGGATCTTTTATGTCTCTAAATTGTAGGAATAGGCGGAAGAAGCCTCAATTCAACATCTCATCTAAAGATTAGATCTTGGAAAATTGTGCAATACTGAAGGAATGTTCTGGGTTGCAATGCTCATTTATCAAGTAATAGAATTTATTTGCCCTTTTGGTTTTATTTTTACTTCAGTTGTCAGCTAATGTAGTGTTGAAACTTTTAGATGTAAGAAACATAAAAATTAACTCCCTTTGTCTTAAAATAGTGCAAAATGCTATAACTTTATTACCTTGTAAAATGTTACAAGCATATTTTCCAAGACTCTAATTGCTACTTGAGATGTACAATGTCTTTTATTGAGAACATGTTTAGGTGAAGGCATGCTCCAAATACAGTCATTTCTGCTATAATGCATGCTTCCTCAACCCAAATTGGGTTTAACGTGATTGAAGAATTTACTCCGTTGTTTGTAGAACAAACTTTCCTTAACTGTATTAGCTATAATGCAATTCTGGCCCCATTAATTTAAATGGCACGACTGTTGTGCAATTTTCTTATAATGCAAGATCGCACAAAAACTGAACTATCGCGTTATATCAGAATCAACTGTACAGCTAAATTGAGTTGCAACAAGAAAAAGAAGTAATGATTTATTTGAGGTACCATTCTCAAAAAGATGGTGATCTTCTTTGACTCAGTTTTAAAACATTTTGAGACCATGTGCTACAACTAGATTTCCTAAATCACTAAGTGCTCTTAACTTCCTGCTTCGAGGGATATCATATATTATTAGAGCAGCGTGTTGTGATAGAGTAGTTTGCTTGGTTGTAGTTTCAAAGCAGCAGCATGATAATCATAGTACAAAGACTTGGTTGTGCATGTATCTATTACTTTGCTAAACAAGGTGTGCACAACTACATTTTTCTCTAAGTGGTTCAATAAATTTATGGATAAGCATATTTGTAGTTTTTTTTATTATTTATGCACGGCATGTGCAGCTGCTTGGCAGGGGTAGTGTTTAATGCATATCACTAGTGGTCGTGAAGAAGGTGCTGGGGAGCTGCCTCCTTGAATTGTTGCAGTCCCTGTGTTGTCAGTAGACCCACAATGCTGTTGGAGAGGGAGTTCCAAGGTTTTGACCTAGTGACACCAAAAGAATGATGATGAGAAATAAAATGACTGAATTCAAATACACAGATTTATAATTGAGACTTGTTCAGATTTTAAGTTGCACAGTCATTGGTTAAGCAACGCCTTGCAATTGGTTTAAAATTTATCATGTTAATGATTTGTTAACGCTCTACCATTTGTTGACACTTTTTCTTTATTTTTTGGTTATCTGCTATCTACAATGTAGTCTCTTTTTTTTTCCTCTTAAAGCCTCAAATTCAGTGGATGCCATTCTCTTTTGATATTATAGATAAGCGTTTTCTTTTTGTTTTTAACAATTATTTCATTTGTGAGCTTTCCTATGCATGTGCAAGTTATTTCTCCTCAGGCCCCATTGTATTTCCTGGTCCCATTTATTTGAACCATCGAGAACAGGCCATAGCCAGACTAAGACCCCTTCCATCAAAGCTAAAGCATAAACGGGACAAGCATAAAGGTATTTGGTCATCCTTCCTTACTGGCTGGAAGACTACAACCTATCCTGCCATTCATATTCTTCTATCAGCTGAGTCTCTGTCTAATGTGGACAACTGTACAAAATTGATTTTGCTTTTGTGTTTTGATGTTGAGTAAGCCGAGGAGAAAATAAATCTTTTCTGGCTTAAGATTGTTTAGGTTGAATACAAACGTTGTTTGGTTGCTTTTGTTTGTACAAGAAAGAATGCTTCTTGCTGCTTTGAAGTTTCTATTTTCTTCGTTTTATCTCGAATTTGTGTAAATACATTATGAAGAATGGAGATCCTTTTTGGAGAAAGGGAAATAAATTTTTGCTAAAATGTGAATTATATTTACGGATTATTTTACAGTGCGTTATTACATTGTATTTAGGCTTTGTGTATTCTTTCTTGAGTTGGAGGAAAAAACCTGCGAGTTGATATGTTTTGATAATTGCTACTAATCTTTTCCTGTCACAAATGTCTCATTGTTAATGGTTTCCTGTATTGCATTTGTACCTTTTTCACGCAAGCTTCATTTAACAAATAATGGTGAGATGTGCCGTTTAGCGTAGCTCATGGTCTACAATTGGTGACTTGTAAGTTTGGAGCCTCACTGAAAATTCAGTTGCCTACTTCCCTTAGCTGATTTGCTTCTGAGTTGGGAGATTTCTTGGGTTACAAAAAAAAAATAGATCATTGAATTATTAAAGTAATTTGGCCTGATTTCTACTTTGATTAGGGAAGCACTGTGATGCAGTAGTTATTTCATGATGAGAATGCTCCTGTGAATTGCTGCTTTTTGTATGATGTAAAAATCTCTCATTTAATCTCTTCTGATTTGGACAAAGGAAGGTCTAATATTTGGAAGAGATATAATTGCTGCATTCATTTTGTTTTTACTGTCAAGGATTAAATATGTGAAATTTCTTGTACCTGAACTCTGCTCAGTCTGTTTGATTCATTTAAATTTCCACTTGAAAACAAATCCACAAAATTCATCAGTATATGTTGATCTTTGATCTCATTACTCAAATATTGGACCAACTTGGGTACAAATGTGTATTGAGTTCTAGCTCAAGGAACCTTTTTTAATTTTTCGGGTTAATCTTTCGAATTAAATGTACTGTTTGTGATGGGATTGTCACCAAACTTCCTTTAGTGTTGGCACTAATATACCTTTTTGATTGTACTTGCAGCTTTAATTGCATGTCAGCTTTAACATTGCATGTTGCTTTTAAATAAACAGTCTCAACTTGTTCCCATCAGTACAGTGTCTAGTGACTACCCATACTTTGTATTCATATGTGGCAGTTCAGTTAGGAACTAGGAAGGATAATCATGTTGTTTGTCTTAGCACAGTTGGAAGACTGATTTGTGCACACTTACTTGCTGAAATCTTAGTGGCAGTGCTTTATTTTCTGATCTTAATTATTTTTCTTTTAAAGTTCTCATTTCCAAATGGTTCATAAGTTTGAGTAAACAGGATTCTGTCAGTTGGTAGTAATCATATAGCCATATCACACAGACTGTTCTTTATTTTGATTTACATTATTAACAGCTTATGCGTTAAAATTTTATACCCTCACAGTTTGCTTTTCTAGAGAAAGTGATTTTCATTCATGCAATTGGAAATAAATCCGATCATACGTTATTCCAGTCAACGTTAGAAGTACAGCTCTGAGCTCCTCTTGCAAACCACCAGTTAGCGTCCACATGTACAAGATGTTAAGATCTCTCAAAAAGTAGTGAACACTTTGGTAGTTTAACAATTTAGCTTATGCTGTTTTATGATCCCTTTTGAACTGCATGGTAGAATAACTTTTCTTGCCTTTATCAGTGTCATACTGGTTACTTATCCCCCCACAGCAGAATAAGTGGTTCTTTTACTTCTTTGTTTGTTGTTCAATGTAACTTCAGGCTGCTTCACAGTGGAATGCTTGGATTGAAAGTACTTTTCAATTCGGAAACCAACTTTATTTGTAGCTTTAGTCTGCAGTTCTACTGTGCTTTGTTACAGTCCAGTTGGGCAAATGCACAAATTCTTGAAGTGACCACACAAGTTAATGATGTAATCAAAGTATGCAAAGACCCCAATTTGTCTGTTTATCAGAATCTGGTTAAAAGGAAACACTAGTCAGATTCAGGTACTTGACAAGAACAACTGTTTGTTACAAATAAATGAACTATCACCGCATAACTCTGCTAGTTGAGCCTCTAAACTGGTAAACCCCTAGGTGTGTGCACTTGCATGCTCCCACACTTAGGCACGGACAAATAAAAAATATTGGTTGCATAGATGGTGGGAAAAATACTGGGGAGAAACAGTTCAGTAGCATAACCGGATTCAGTGAGATATTCTATTTACTTCCCAAGACCACCTGTCCTTCAATTTTCTTCTCCAGGTTCTTTCACTCCATTGGAAGTGGCATAGCATGATTGGTACACTAAATACAAAAGCCTATAAGTTAGTGGTGAAAGGCTGCAGCTTCCAGCATCTGGTAGTTGAAAATAACAGACTTTAGGTACTTTTTAGTGCAGACAGACAAAGAGCCTTTCATTTAAACAGTCTGGAGGCTTCACACCTTCCATTGGAAACACCCAAGCTGGTCACCTGCCCAGGAACCAATCAGAGAGCTTTTCTCAAGCTGGTAACGTCTGGGATCCACAACTGGCCACTTTTTTTTGCACAAAGCAGTCAGAAATCTGTTGCTGGATTAATGTGCCTGCATGCAGACCCTGGTGTTGAGCTATCCTATCATCTGTTCCCAATTTTCCCTCCACACCACCACTTGTTCCTCTCTTCCCCCCAACCCCCCCCTCCTTGTTCCTGTCCCCC
>NC_057715.1:28303110-28359745 GCF_004010195.1 Chiloscyllium plagiosum | reverse complement strand
TTTTCTCCCCCCTCCCACCTTGTTCCTGCACCCCAGTTCTCTTCTTCCGCCCCACACCTCTTCCCTTCCCTTAGCTCACCTGTCTCTTCTTTCTCATCCCCTAATCTCCCCTGTCCTCATGCCGTTCGAATTGGTTAACGTGCAGAAGCACCTTTGTGTCAGAATAAAATAGAAGCTTGTGGTTTTGACTTCTAAAACGCACAAAGCATTTACCTTATGCATGACATTAACATGCTCACTCTGACTCATTGCACTTGAGCTACATAATAATGATTTATTGTCATTCACAGGGAAATTCAGAAATCAAGTCATAAATATAATGTATTGCTTAATAATTTAGAAAAGTACACTATATCCAGAGGGTGGTTAGAAATGGAACTTGCTAGCACATAGCACATACTGATGTGCAGGAGTAGGCCTTTTAGCCCTTAGAGAGAACCTGGTGTGAAGATGAATCTGCTAAGTACATGAGTGGAAAAATAAATGGAATAGTATGCTAGTTAGGTAAGAGAAAGCAAATGTAGGGTACAGACCAGTTTAGATTAAATAACTTATTTTGGTGGCCTAACATTGTGATTTTTTAAGCTTAGCTTTGCCAATCTGAGCCTGAGATTTGAGCTGGGTCAGGTGGAATGTATTCTTGTATAAAATAGTGTATGAACATGTTATTGTTTGGCTTTTTCCTGAGCTTTAGTTTCTATGTCCCTAAACTGCTGTATTCAGCATGTGATGGACATACTGCTGACCAAACCAAAATAAAAGTGGGAGAGATTTAGGGACCTTTTGGTGTTATCATTGAAGCTCTCATTAATAGTTATTTGTATATTTCTCCAGTGGAACATGAGTTTAAAGGAAGGCTTTCCATATATCTGCTACCCTTTCCACCGGCAAAAGTTAGAATTTTGATTTTCCTTGAGGTAAATGGGCATGGTGCAGAAATGGGACCCTTTCACATCACATATCAAAATAATTTAGCCCGAAGTAGCTGCACATTTTGCCTTATAGAAACATTCAATGGAATAGTTTTTTAGTTTGATTCCATTGTTACCTTGCGTTTTTAAAATCGCAGAAAACTTAAGGGTGGATGGTAACTCAAATGTTTACTTAGCATAATATAATAGTATAATAGAAGAACAGAAATTTCATTTTTAAAATTTGCAAAGTATTTAAGAAAAGTGTGTTTGGCTTTATGATGAAACCTAAGTTGCCATGTGTTGTGGTCAAGAATAGCCAATAAACATCAGATTCAAATATTGTGACTACTTGCTCTTTCGGTGTTTCGATTACACTGTGGTTGGCCATTGCTTTTCAGATGCCAATGGAGAAAGGGGGGAGAAAGACACCAGCAAAATTACAACATATCCTCCAGGAGCTCTATGTCTTGATTATGAGCTCCAAGCAGTCCAGGTTAGCTGTGGATTCCATCACTCAGGTATGTATACTATGTGGGTGATTTGAATAAATAGAGAAATAAAACTGAATGCCTTTTTAATGTGCATGAGAAGTATGAAGACTCTTCTGTTTTCACTGAAATACTTTGAAGTACAGTTTCTCTTGATAGGGAATTTAAAGCGCTGGACAAGAACATTCTGATCCATTTCCCTGACTCCAAAGTTCAAAAGTATAATTCACTAATATTGTTGTGTTGCTTGCTGGATGACCAACCAATCAACTTGAAAATTATAAATCACCTTTTGTAGGCAGTTCACTCAGGAGATTGACCACCCCATTACAAAATAGTTGCTTTTACTCTAACTGTATATTCCATGTTGGGTTTCAAGCCACAGCCGATTGTTACATGGGTCATGGCAAACAGTTTCTTGAGTTTTAGTTTTGTTAAGCATTTTGAGTAGCCTTGTACAATTTCCTCCAGTGTTTCTGTAGACTCTAATTACAGCTAAGGTAACTGATGTCTGTTATCTAGCCTTATTTTATTTCCAATTGATCATTAAAATGATTCAGCTATTATCAAAAATTTGACGATTTTAATAAAGTTATTTCTACTTTGCATCTGTTAACATTGACAAATTAAATGTCCTTTTTTTTTAAAACAAGCTTGTTTAAAATAAATTTCTTTATAAAATTCACAAAAAAGTTTTATGAAGATTCCAAAGGAACTATGTTTACAGGTCGCCAGTTTGAATTCAAAACATTTATTTGTAATCCCAAGAGAAAAAAAAATTGTGTAAAGTTCATGTGACCATAGTTTGTTCCATGAGATCTTCCTGAGTAAAGTACAGGATTGTGTTTTAATCCTAACTCTGGGTAAAGATATTCATAACATGAAATGCATCGAATAAGACCAGGATCTGCTAATGTACCAGCAAATTGTAAGACTTGTAATGTAAACTGAGACAAAGTTTGCATTACATCATAAGATGATATCATTTAGTTTTAAATTATACTTAACATCAGTAACCAGCACTTTAATTTTCCCCATTCAATGTTTCAGATATGCTGATGTGCAAATTCCTGAGAGAGCACAACAAAAGGTTCAACTATTGATTATTTGTCTCCAGACACTGATAATTAGCGTGACTAGTTGTAACTGATGTAATTATCTGGCTGGAAGCTATGATAGTTTTTGAAGAATACTTAAAATTCAATCATAGGGAATTTGAACGTTTCTTTCATTTCTTTTTTCCCTCCACACCTTTCCTTGCTAACAATATTAAATTTCCTTGGATATGGCCTGTCCGCTCAAGCTGTTGAGTCTGTCCCAACCAGACCAATTTATATCTGTGATTGGGAGTAGCTGGGATATTATTGCAGAGACACAAAAACAGATGAGTTCAGAGGGTGGGAAAACTCGGGCTGTATTTTGCACTGTGGCTGAGAAGCTTTTTTGATTCAGGAATTGAGTAGGGATAAGAGGTGAAAAAAATTGTAAATTGAAATGCAGCATTTTAACAATGGTTCACTTTATTTACGTTTAAGTATCAAATGTTGTTGAGCTGAATTTACATGCAGTCTGTCAAATAACTCCTGGGAAAACTGTTCAACACTAACTGGGTCCCTTTTCCATATCAAATAATCCTCTTTTCTCTAATGTGAGTTTGTTCCAGAATTGAATACTTTCCTGTCTGGAAATGCTTCCAACAGCTCTTGCACTCCTGGGTAGGATGAAAGCCCTTCTTTACCTGCCTCCAGATATATTATATGAAGCTGTGATGTGCTGTCACTTACCCTTGTGTTTGCTAATTGCTGCAACATTGAAATCTGTATAAACCAATGACTGTTTTATCAAGATAAATGTGAATTTTAAGGGACTTAACATACCTTTCATTTGAAGGAAGGTGCAGAACACAGGGCTGGGATCTTGAATTTGAAATTTGCTTCCTGATGGCAGCTTCTCTCCCATGTCAATTAAAAACTTTAAGTTTTAGAATTTGACTCTTAATTTATAAAATGTTTCCCATTGTCTATCATCATTATCATTGCTTTGCGACTCCAGCTCATCGCATATTTGGAAAAGGTGGATAAATCCAGGTAGTATAGAGGGTTCTGAAGTTGGGAAGGAGGTCTTCAGTGCATGTGGGGGAAGGTCATGAGTGAGTATACGGGTTGCTTGTAGTGATGGGAGATCTACACTCCTGTGAACAGAAACAGGCTTTATTGCGTGTAACTACATAGAGAGGATGACGAGGGAGGACAAGCCTGGAATCTTACAGATCCAGGCTCCATGATATAATCTGAAATCACTGGCATAGCTCTGTAGCTTTACTAAAAGTATAAGTCCCTTATCTCTACAGAAAGGGAAAGTGGGAAATAGCTGATTAAAATGTGAGGGTATGGGAACAGGCCTCACTTGAGTTTTCATGGAGAGTATGGCAGAATATTACCCGAATACAGTGAGAGTACTTAAATGCCAATTTTTCTATTTATATGATGTAATATTTTATGTTGATCTATATAAAACTACGAAATGTTCCTGAGCTATTTTAGTGCTTTGTGCTGACATCTGGGTCATATTATCTTAAGAGATTTTTTAAAATTTCTATATTTTCGTCCTGGGATCTGAGTGTTTCTTAAGAGATCAGCCTTTGTTCCCCACTCCTAATTGCCCTTGAGAAAGAGGTGCAGATTTAAAATGAAGTAATTTTGGAAAATATTTCATAACACTGCCACATAGTCCTTTACTTCACTTTGCATGTGCTTAATTCAGCACAGCCATGTTCTATCGTTGGTATGGACTAGACTTCTTTCCATATTACATGCAATAACTTTATTGTATGTTGAAATGCTGAAGTCAGTTTGATAATTTAGTACAAATACATTCATTCTCAATTTTTATCATTATCGAAAATAAATAAGCAACTAATGTTCCTGGGCTTGATGTTTAATAATTGCACTCATTTGAAATGGCCTAGACCATTTGCATTTCACTGCAAATCAGAAATAAAGTTTTGCTCATCAAAACATTTTCAGACCTTTTGTCTTTGGTCATTCTCACCTGTGAAAAATTGCTTGGCTAAATTGTGATCTCTTCTGAAAAGCTGCATTTTTTAACAACAAATTGTGTAATTGGCAAAATGTGTAAATAAACAGTTAGGTCAGCATTTTGACTTAAGTTAGATAATTTGCGTTTTTTTTTTCTGGAGGATGAAACCTTTGTGTTACCGGTACACACATTATTACTCAAGTTTGTTTCTTAATGTTTTCCAAATAATCTACAGTGATTCTGATGGAGAATGGCGATGTATATACATTTGGATATGGGCAACATGGACAATTGGGACATGGAGATGTAAATTCAAGGTAATAAATAAAACCAAGAAAGCTTTGTGCTTTTGGAGTACTGTTTGTTGCCTTGCTAAATAGATTTTTCATTTCAGAGGGGCACCCACTTTGGTACAGGCCTTACCAGCTCCTTGCACCCAAGTAACTGCAGGCAGCAACCATACAGCTCTATTATTAGCAGATGGACAAGTCTTCACGTTTGGAAGCTTCTCTGTAAGAATTTTTTTTTTAGGACTTGCTTTTTATGCAATATTTTAATGGTTTATATAAAATCTTAATTATTTGACTTAAATTATTTTACATGCTCTGTAGCTGAAGGAAAACAATGGTTTACAATCCATACTTAAGTTACTGCGATTTAATGTCAGATTACAGACTAAATGGAAGAAATCAAACACAGACCTTTTTGGTGCATTTCCTCATTCTTGCTCTGCACTTAAATGCAAAGTGTCCAAAACACTTGGTACAAAGTTATTTTTCAAGATGAAGGTTTACTGTTCAATCATAACTGTAACTTGAATAATATCATTTCATGTTAAATTCCAGAGCTTGTCTTCTATGAAGTGTTTTGGTTTCTAGCATTGCTCACCTTACTAAGCATAAAGATGTCCTAAGAAATAATAATATACATTTAAAGTGTACTAAATGATGATTTAGAATTGCACTGAACTGTTCTGAACCTCCTTAACTCTTTATTCTCCGGTGCAAAGCCTTCATGCTCCACGTTCCACAGTGTCACCTATCTATAACATTAAGCTGAAAACCTACTCCTGAACTGCCTTGTCCTGTTTTAAAGGATTTGCATTAGTGCAAATTGTTAATCAACTTCATATTAGTAGAAGTGAAAATGTATAATGTTTTGAAAGTTTTCTTTTCTCTTGTAGAAAGGACAACTTGGTAGACCAATTTTGGATATACCTTTCTGGAACACCAGACCATCTCCAATGCCAAATATAGGTTCAAAGTATGGCCGTAAGGCTACCTGGTTAGGTGCAAGTGGAGACCAGACCTTCCTACGCATTGATGAGGCGCTTATCAACTCTCATGTTTTGTCAACTTCAGAAATATTTGCCAGCAGAAACATTATAGGCAAGATAGATTTTTTTTTCCTTTGATATTCAATCAAATTGTCAATTTTCCAAGCTATGAACAAATCAGGTAATTGCATATTGGAGCCAAGGCTTCAAAATGTAGACGACTACAAATTGCAACATGAATAGTATAACACAAAATCTAAAGATTTAATTTGAAATAGAATGAACATTGCAGTTATGAAAGCCAGTGGTACATTCACTGTACAGTGTGCTTTATTGGGCCTTCTAGATTAGCATCTAAGTTACTAGTTGCTAGGGGTGAAATATAGTGGGGAGGATTTGGTTTTCTAGCTTTTACTTAAAATATCAGAAAAGTTTTGAAAAGATATAATGGTATGGCTGAATGTCTAATGGGTGTCTGATCTATGGTATTTCTTCAAATAGGTTTGGTACCTTCATCCATAACTGAGCCACCACCCTTTAAATGTCTGTTAATCAATAAGCTGGATGGAAGCTGCAGGACATTTAATGATTCTGAACAAGAAGACTTACGAGGTTTTGGAGTTTGCTTGGATCCCGTGTATGATGTAATTTGGAGGTAATCTTGCATTCCCTAAAGATGTTTTGAGCACAAAATGTATTATTTTCCACTATTTTTGGATTTTGTGGACATAATCATGCAGTAGTGGGTTTGTATTAACTTATAGAAATCAAAGAGATAAAAGGGTTTCAAAATTAAGCTTATTTTTCTTGGGAAACTTGAGGGGGCCTGATACTGAACAGTCTATTAACATGTATTTACTGAGCCTTGAATTTGGAGCTGCATGCACAAATATGCAGTACAAACCAGCATTCACATTTTGTGTGGTATCATTCTGTCCATTCTATTTGAATTTAAGGTTGGAAAACATGATGACTAACATTTACATTGCACATTTGTAATTTTTGAACAACAGCATGTAGTTTATACAGTAACGTCCTACAAAAAAGTGTTCTGCACGAAGCTAAAGTAATGCATGTAGGAATACGTTCATTGCTTGTCACTCTATGCCTGTAGGACTAAATATAACGTAGCCACAGTTTTTATTATTCAAACTTAAGTGAGTTGTTTTAACATCATTATTGGTCATTTGTGTTATGTTTTGCAGTGCAATCCACATTCTGATAACAATGAGGTTCCACAGCTTGCACAAATGATTTGTTTGCTTTTTCTTTGTTTGTTTTGTAGGAGTATATTGATATATTAAATCTATAGTAAAACCTCCTGAGAGGTTCTTCAGTCCAGTTTGTAAAAGAACCCAATTTACAATTGGTTCAATGTTTGGACTGATTCAAAATTTTTTTCAAAAAAAAACACTCCTCAGAGGAGTACACTTACAAATCTGTCATAGCTATGTTTGTGCTAATTAGGGGTTTTGTGGAATGAGAGAGACACTCGAACTTTTATTTCCTACTTTAGTAAAGTTGATTTTCTTTTCCCATTTCTTGGCATTTTAATATTTTAAATTTAGTTGAAAATCCTGAGCTACTGTAAATGGAAGGAAAACCACACTAAGCACACTGTTAAATGTTTGTGTGAAGCTGCCATTAATATTATTTATTAGTCCTCCAAAGGTATTAAGATTTCTTCTTGTTTTGAATTTGTGAAATATTTCCATGACAATAAGATTGGACAGTTCGATCATTAGACTCTGTTGAAACTGTCATCTATCACACTTCTTTGCTTTATTCCGTGGCCTAATGTCATTCTTGCCATTTATCTGCCCATCTATCCCAGGACTAGCTATCAATATGTATTGATTGGTGGCCATTTCTTTTATTCATTCATGAGATGAGGGTGTTGTTGGCTAGGCCAGTACTTATTACCCATTCTTAGTTTGCCCATCATGAAGGTGGGTAACAGCTTCATTGAACTGCTGTAGTCCATTTGGTTTGGTGGACTCTCAATGCCTTTAAATCATTAAATTTTGATTTAGCCCTTTGTCATCCATTGATCCCCTTGCATTCACCTGAGACTTTTTAGTAAGTTAGACAAGGACTTTGTTAGTCATCTAGATTACAAGATCCTTAATTAGGTTTATTAAATATAAAATCAGCTTTCAGCAAATCTATTTGTAGATTTTCTAAATGCGTAGGGATTTTGAAGTATGATTTCAAATGCCTAAATTTATAAATTCTCTAATTTCTGACATATATTGAACACTTCTGGTTAATGCATGAAACGCTATTTCTATAGAAAAGGATGTTGAAACTCACTGTCAACCAAGAGGCTGTGGATATGGAATTAATTTAAATTAATTTACTTTTGATTGGATTTTCTTTGGTAAGTATGTGGAGCAGAGGTGGAAAAAACAGAGTATGGATCAACCGTAGTCTAATGTGATGACAAACTGGTTTCAAGACCAGAATGGCCTGTTCCTAAGTATAACATTTATTTAAAAAAACAATGGGGCATGTAAATCTAAGGAAAATTTAAGTTATGTTTAGTTTTCAAATGCTGATATTAATATTCTTTTAAAATCTCAAAAAGCTCTTCCTTTTTTTTCTGTAGGTTCATGCCAGGTCCAAAAGAAGTTTGGTGTTATAATGCAGTTACGGCAGATGCCAGGCTTCCTGCAGCATCTGAAATGCACAACAGATGTTGTATTCTGAGCCCTGAACTTGCCTTACCAGCAGGGTCTAGAGCATATACCACAAGATCTCATGGGGCTTTGCACATTCTAGGTATGCATTCTTGATATGTGCATAAATTGATTCAGAAGCTCTTCACTGATACTTACTTACTTATTCAAAATTTTTGTCAGACTGTATGGACTTTTAAATACCATTGAGAGGTTGTTGGGCATTGCTATATACAGCTTAATGTTGAGAATTAAAATAACATAAGCTAAGTATGCAATTTGCTGTAATAAGGTAGAGATCTTCGAAGGGTTGGTGTGGACTCAATGAGCCGAATGGCCTGCTTCCTGCTTTGTTTGATTCTATGGCAGATGATGAAATTTGAAAGCTATTAAAATCAGATGAAAAATTGATCCAATGATGGTCACTTATTCACTGTAGCATGTTATAAAACCTTGTCTGGTTCATTAATGTGCTCTTCAAAGAGGAAAAAAAACTGACCACCTCACCTAATCACATATGTGACTCCAGACCCTAGAGTGTGGTCGACTCCTACCTGCAATTAAACTGGGGAAATAAATGCTGATTAATTTCCTTTTCCACAGTAGGAAGGGTATGATTGCCCTGGAGGGGGTGCAAATGATGTTTTCTGGAAGGAACATTTCAGCTCTGAAGAGATGAATAAGCTTGGGTTCTTTCTGAGCTCAGAAGATTGAGTGTGGGAACCTGATAGAGGTATATAAGGCTATGAGGAGCTTGGATGTAGTGAATAGAAAGCAGACGTTCCCCTTATTTGAAGGGTCATTAACAAAAGGGCATAGATTTAAAGTGGAAGTAGAAGGTTCAGAGAGGAATCGAGAAAAACCTTTTCACCCAAAGGTTGGGTGGTGTCTGGGATGCGCTGCCAGGGAGGTAGCTGAAGCAGGAAACCTCACAACTTTGGATTATTACTTAAAGTGTCATAACATTCAAAGCTATGGGCTAAGTGGCGGAAAGTGGGACTGGTTTAGGTAGTAGTATATTTTGGTACATATTCGATAAGCTGCTTCTGTACATGTGATTCTATATGTGATCATTTTTCAAGGCTTAATCCTTGGGTCCTGCTCCTTCGATTAATACTCGCCCCTCAGCCCCTGTTTTTTATCAGGGAAGGATCATAATCCTCAAGCATGATAGCAGTGTCCCACTCGACTGTCAATTTCTAGCATCATTCTTACTGTCAATTCCAAAACTATTGCAACATTTTATTACTGTTTACCTGCCTGTAGGTTCTCAATAATCAGTTTCCTTTGCCTGAAAATCAATGCTATTGTCTTCAATTTCTGTTGGTGAATATTCGTTTTTATTTGACTTGCTGGCCATCACTTTGTTTTGTCTGCTGTATCAGATCAGACCCCTGAGCTGCCTGACCATATTAGTTAGATGAAAGTGAGTACTACAGGTGCTGAAGATTAGAGACAAGAGTGTGGTGCTGGAAAAGCACAGCAGGTCAGACAGCATCCGAAGAACAGGAAAATCGACATTTCGGGCAAAAGCCCTTCATCCTGATGAAGGGCTTTTGCCCAAAACGTTGATGTTCCTGTTCCTCGGATGCTGCTTGATCTGCTGTGCTTTCCCAGCACCACACTCTCTTGACTATATTAGTTTCCATTCCAGGAGTCCAGCCTTTCTTCAAATCATCACTGGTAATACCTCTAAACCACTTTGGAATCTGTTTAAATCCTAATCCATACGTTTGTCACGTTGAGGGTTGAACTTTAAACCTCTGCTCGCCAATCTTTTCACCAGCTACAGACTCCTCAGTTTGTTTAAAACCAATGTCTTTTTTTCTGTTGTCGTCTTGCACATCCATTATCCTTCATTACCCTGCAAGAAAAAAACGCATCACTTTCTGTCCAGTGAAATAAACTTCAAGAGTCTGAATTTCTCTCTTTAAAATCCATTATGGTCTGCTCTGTTGACTTGTTGCCATGCATAAATCCTCAACATCATGCTAGGATGTTCTGAACTGCTTCTAATTTCTCTGTTTTCTATTTATTCCTGCAATCTGCAATACTGGACTTTATAATTTCTTTATTTTTCTAATTTTCTTTTCCTAAGAAATTGTACTGAAGAATTTGTCCCTAGATACCTTGTACCTAAGATAGTGTAAGTGGCAACTTGTAAACCTTTCACTGTACTCATTTGAGTACATGTGACAATACAGCTAATTCAATTCAGTTGATGCTGCTGGGGTAGATTACCTTCTGATATGAGAAAACAAATAAATGTTCATGGTTGCTGTGTACATGGAAGTACCACATTAATTTTGTAATTCACTAGTGAGTTGCCTGCTTTCATTTTGATATAAGAACTCTGTATGCTCGAAGCTTGCAGATAAAATTAACAAAAATTTGCAAAGTGTACTTGAATTTTAACTTCTGCAACAGTAGTACGCCTTGTGTTTGCAGAGTGATTACTAACTTATAAGTAAATGGAGATTATAACATCTTTTCATTTGCCTGTCAAATTTGAGTATTGCTGAAATTTCTTGCATTGTTTTTAAAACATTTTTGATTTTTAAGATATTCCGTGAAATTGATCCTTAATGTGATACTCATATATCACCTTAATATCACATATCGATATTATGTGAACTGCTCTCAGTTGTGACTAGTTAATTTAGGATTAGAAGACTTAATGTATTTTAAATATGCATTTTGGAGTGGAAGAACTGAAAATATAATCGAATTATAATTGTCTGGGTGAAAACCCTCCATTCAATAATGTAAGTGGATATAAATTGTAATTTTCTTCAATAATTCTTTTTAAAATTTGAAACAGGTTGTTTGGATACGTTAGCTGTTATGCAAGATCTGAAAATGGGTGTCACCAACACAGAGGAGGAGATCCAAGCAGTTACTAAAGTGTACTCCAAAGAAGACTATAGTGTGGTTAATAGATTTGAAAGTAGGTTCATAATATAAGTTAGCAAAGATTTCATTAAATTGTTTTCATTTTTGCGAAACAGTTTGTATTCATTATATTTGTAACTGCTATAATTCTTTAGGCCATGGAGGTGGATGGGGATATTCTGCTCATTCTGTGGAAGCCATTCGCTTTTGTGCGGATACAGATATATTACTTGGAGGCCTTGGCCTGTTTGGTGGCAGAGGTGAATACACAGCAAAAATAAAGGTGAGGTGACCGAGAAAGTTGCAAAAATTGATATTTTTATAATAGAGCCAATTCAGGAGTTTGGAGTTATTTGCACTTGTCTGCATGAGTGCAACTCTAAAAATGTTTCAGCTCAATACCATTTAGGATAAAGCATCCCACTTGATTAGTACCCCATCCATCCTCCACCTTGATGTTAATTTATTCTACTATCAACTCCATGCCAGTGTCTACAGGATGCAATGCTAAATTGCTTTTCACAGCACTTTCCGAACCTGTGATATCAATCAAAAGGGCAGTAGGAATGTGGGAGCATCACGTACCAGGTTTTTACATAAACCTGACTTAGAAGTAGACGGTCGTTCCTTCGATGTGGAGAGGTCAAATATCCTGGAGTGCTCTACCTCAGCACTGTGAATATACTTCAGTGTATGGATAGCAGTGTTTCAATAAGGCAGCTCAACACCTTCCATTTAAGGGTAATTAAGGATGGACAGTAAATGCTGCCCTCGCTAGTAACAGTTACTCCATGTGTGTTTAAAAAACATGCAATTCAAGTATATTATGTTCTTAAGAGCAAGTACAACTGAATTTCCATTCGACCATAAAACATGGCAGCTTTAGCAGTCGATTTGACCCATTAGGTCTTCTCTGCTTCTCAGTGAGATCATGGTTGATCTGATGATCCTTACTGCCTTTTTCCCGAACTCTTGATTCCCTTGCTGATTAAAAATCTGTTTGTCAGCGTTGAATAATCTTAACCATCCAGCTTTGCAGCTCTCTGTGGTAAAGAATTCCACAGATTCACCACCCTCAGTGAGAAAACAATCCTTCACATCTGTCTTAAAGGTTGATGCCTTACTCTGAGATTATGCCCTTGAGTCCTAGGCTTTTCCAGAAGAGGAAGCAACTCTTTGCAATTAACCTGCCAAGCACCTGCTAAGAATCTCGTATGTTCCAATTAGGTCACCTCCCATTCTTTTTAAAACTCCAGACAGTACAGGCCAACCACACAATCTCTCATCATCCTGTATTGGATGCTCTTTGTGATTTGTGTACAGATCCTCCCCTGCAGCTTGCTGCGGTCTTTCTCAACCTATATGGTATTCAGCTCTTCTTTCCTGCCACAGTGCAGAACCTCATATTTCCCCACATTAGTTTTCATCTATGCAACCTCACTTAACCTGATTTCTTAGTGTCATCTGAAAACTTTGGAAACAGTACACTTGTTTTGGTTATACAAATTATTAATATATTATAAATAATTGTGGCCCCAACACTGATCACTATGACTCTGTCATCTATTAGTTAATTCTTCATCAATGCAAATATGCAATACCCCCCACCCCCCCAAAAACAAACCATGGCTCTTAACTTAGAGTAGCCATTTGTATGATACCTTGTCAAATGCCTATTGGAAATTCAAATATGTTATTATTAGATTAGATTCCCTACAGCGTGGAAACAGATCCTTTGGCCCAACAAGTCCTCAACAACCCTCCGAAGAGTAGCCCACCCAGACCCATTCCCCCACCCAGTATTTACCCCTAACTAACCCACCCAACACTGTCGGCAATTTAGCATGGCCAATTAACCTGACTTGCACATCTTTTAGATTGTGGGAGGAAACAGGCGCACCCAGAGGAAACCCACACAGACACTGGGAGAATGTGCAAACAGACAGCCGCCCAAGGCTGGAATTGAACCCGGGTCCCTGGCGCTGTTGAGGGTGCAGTTAACCACTGGGCCACCATGCCCAGTATCTCCTTGTTCTGCTTATTTATCCTGCATGTTATTGCCTCCGAATTGTAATAAATCTGGCAGGCATGTTTGCCCTTTTTTTCTGAAGTCCTGCTGACTCTGCTTGATAACATCATGGTGTGGAGGAGCTGGTGTTGGACTGGGGTGGACAAAGTTAAAAATTACACAACACGAGGTTATAGTTCAACAGGTTTAATTGGAAGCACTAGGTTTTTGGAGCTATGCTCCTTCATCAGGTAGCTGTAGAACAGGATCATAAGACACAGAATTTATAACAAAAGGTTACAGTGTCGTGCTATAGGTTCTGTGTCTTATGATCTTGTTCCACAGCAATCTGATGACGGAGCAGAGTTCCGAAAGCTAGTGCTTCTAAATGAACCTGTTGGACTTGAACCTGGAGTTGTGTGATGTTTAACTCTGATTACATCATGCGTTTGTAAATTCTCTGCTATGAATTCCTTTATAATTGACTGTAACATTTTCCCAGTGACAAATGTGAAGATTCACTGGCTTAAAATCGCTTGTTTTTCTTTCTTACTTTTTGAATAAACATATTACGTTTACAGTTTTCCAGTCATCTGGGACCTTTTCTGATATCCAAGGATTCTTGGATGATTGCTACTACAGTATCCAATATCTCTTAACAGCTTCCATGAACATCCTACAATACGATCCATCTGGTCTAGGGCACTTACTGGCCTTTAGCCCTATTCATTACTCTTGTACTTATTCCCTAGAGATATTGTATTTATTCACATCTATGCCTTTTGCTTTTTGATTATTTAGTATGTTTGGAATGCTATTAGTGTCTTCTACCATTAAAACTGCTCAGTTTTCTTTTACTTTCTCTGCATTTCCAGTTTTGCATTACTATTACCTCAGCCTTGTTCTCTGACGTGCCTAGGTTCTCTTTGGCCTTTCTCTTTGATTTCATATTTTTAAAGAAGCTGTCCTTTTTTTTAGCTCTTGTTAGTTTAGCCCCCCAAAGTTTATTTTCTCTTGTTGTTGGCTTCTCAAACTTATCCAATCCTCTGGCTTACCATTAAACTTTGCCATATTGTATATTTCTTTCCTTTCAATTAATATTAGTTTTAACTTCCCTAGTTAATTGTGGTTGAGTTATCTCTTTGCAGAATCCTTCTTTCTCGCTGGGATATGTTTGTTGCAAATTATGAACTTTTTTTCTTAGAAGTTGCCATTGTTCACCAACCATTTTTTCTGCTCTTTCCCAGTCCACTCAAACCAGCTCTGCCGACCTTCATTTTTACATGCCCTTAGTTAACTTTTGAACAGTTGTTTTCAACCTGAACTTTTCTCCCTCAAACTGAATGCTAAATTTTATCATGCTATTGTCATGTTTCCGAGGGGACCTTTGACTCTAACATTCTTTATAAAACCTGATTACACATCACCAGATTGAACAAGGGATTAAATTATACTCACTCCACAGCATTTTGTTCTACAAAAGTCTCTGGAATAAGTCTGTCCCCTCAAAACTGCTCCCTTCTACCCCAGTATTAATGTCAGTGCCCCATGAACTGAAACCTATTCCTTCAATTCCTATCTTTGTAACTCATTAACTACTTTTCGTTTTACCCCGTGGTACTTTGCCCATTCTTTAAGGTCGTAATCTTGTGATTATTTGGAAATGGTTCTTTTTAATTAATCTGCCAACTTGCTTTCAACAGAACTTCTTTTCTAGTCCTATCACCGTCATTGGTACTAACATGGACAATGACAGTTGGATCCCTTCTTGCTATTGTCTCTTTCCAGTCCTGAGGAGATGTCCTTAACTCTAGCACCAAGGTGGGCAACATGGCCTTCAAGACTCTCAGCTGCAGAGAACAGTATCTATTCCCTAAATATACTGTCTTTTGCCACTATTATATTACTATATCCTCTCTACCTTGGTTGGGTGGTCAGCTCATTCAGCCTCCAGATAATCCTCAAACTCATTCACACAGCTTGCAAAAACCTCATAGCTGTTTGACAATTGCAGGGATCTTGGGTCTTCATACTGGAAGTCACACTCTGCTTAAGGTTGTCAACAACAGACTTTGCACTGTAGATCTCTCTTTGATGTCAAAGTACAACATGAATTAGGCTTGAGCAAATAAGTATTTAAACTTTCTTACCCAATAAATGCCAACACTCAGCCCTGGATTGAAATGAGTTTGCTAGTAGCTAGACAAATTTGAGTACGTGTAACTCATGATAAATTATACAACTGCAGCTTGTACAACCACAAAAGGTGTTTTTGATGCCCCTGGACAGTTTAAATTTTATTGGTTTACTAAGGAAGTAAAAGAAAATTATTTTAATCTGTCTGTCCAAGCATACCACTTGGTAGCTTAACATGGAAGTAGCTGTACGTTTTTTTCCCCCCTGTATTTGGAGAACATCAAAACTAAACGGAAAATCTAAACTATACTTTTTCTTCTTATACTAGCTGTTTGAGCTGGGACCTGATGGAGGAGATCATGAAATTGATGGTGACCTGCTGGCAGAAACTGATGTTCTGGCATATGACTGTGCTGCAAGGTACTTGTTAATCTGTATTGACTGAACTTTTAATTAATCAAACTGCTGACTTGATTTCCTTTTATAATTTGAAATCACATGGGTAGAATGGTACACCACATTTCATTTATTGATACTGAATTCCATGTTTTGTTGATTCTACCTATTATCAATGTTTCCTTAAATGCTGTCAAGTTCTATGTAATTCTTTATTCTCTTATTTCCTGTTTTCTACAGATTTTGATGCCTCTCTCTAGTTCTGTTTCCAAATTATTGATGTGCATAATGCCTAGACTGTTGAATAAAATTTGCATCAGATTGAAAATTGCTCGTGTTGCTTTCATTGCCTTCAGTTAATGATTGGTTTTATTTAATGTGTTTTGTACAACCATCTTTTTAAAGAGTTTAATTGACCAAAAGCCTATGCACTAATTAGTTCTGTTTTCCAAGCTCAAATGGCTTCTTTCTGACCCAGTAAATCAGATCTTAAGATTGTAAACAACAACTCTTCTGATTTAATTCATTTTTTACCAAGCTATTTCTCTCTAAATCAGGCAGCTCCTTGATATTTTCCTTTGTGTTCCACTCCAAATTCCTTTGTTTCAGGTCCAGTGTACACTTTTAACAAATTGCAACAGTACTGTCTTGCTTTATCTTGTAGTGGATCTTTTAATTCTATTAATACACAAAAATTGTTGAAAAGTTCTCTTGTCCTGACCTAAATACAGAGGAACCTCAATTATCCGAACTTGATGGGTGGGCACTTTTTCGTTCGGATAATCGATTCTTTGGTTAATTGATCAGTGCCTTTTCTCTGGGACTTGGAGCTTTTAAAGTCTGCTCCCCGTTCAGGAGACTGCAGCAGCACACTACGTGAGCCCTGCCACCAACTCCGTTCAACACCACCCTGTCCCCGTAGACACTCTCCCCTCTCCGGGGCAGCTGAACTGGACTGCTGCAACCATACTGCTGCAGCTGCACAAACACCACACCACGTTTGCCCTGTACAAGTGTTGGAGGGAATATCTGGGGAAGGGGGATGGGGTTAGGGTAAAGCCTGTGTAGAAATCCAGGGAAAGTGTGGAGAGAGAGAGAGAGGGCAGGCGGCCAATCATTTGGAGACTGTGCTTGTTTAATCACTGTAAACAAAAGATACGATCACTGTTGAAAACACGTCTTTGATGTATTGTTTCCATCGGGACCTCGAGATCTCCTTTGGACAATGCAATTTTTGGATAATTGGTATTCGGATAATCAAGTTTCCTCTGTATATATTCCAAGGTTTGTGACTATTTCTATAGTAACTGTTTCAGGGAGCGGCCAGTCCACTGATTTCATAATTAGTTGAAGTCTGGATATTACTATTAGTTTTGAATGAGGCTGATCCAAATGAGGGAAATAAAATAGATCTGGAGACTTGAGTGGAGGTCACATTGAGCAGGAAAATAACTTCACACAATATTGTGACAGGCTTGACTAGCCATGTTTGGTTAAACCACGAAGCAAAGCATTAGAATAGGGCTTAGAAGCAGGAATAGGCCATTTGGTCCTTATAGAAGATAGTGTAAAAAGTGTTATTTACAGGAAAAGGTGACATTTTGTTCTACTTCACACATGTGTTGTCTTGAGGTTGTTTATATTTTGTAAAATTAATTAAATCATTTAAACTTAAAATTCGATCTGAAGTTCAGTTTCTCAAACACAGCACAGCAATGTACAAGATATTCTGGGGCCTGGAATAATTTGATAGCTAAAAATGAATAGAACAATTGTTCTCATTGTCATAACAACAAGCCAAGTGAAGACTCAAAATGATGGGCTGATGCAATTTGCTAAAAAGGGTTATCTAATTTCAGAAATGTGACAAGCCTGGAGTAACAATCACAGAAAAGATCTGAAAACATTAGATTCACCTCTTATCTTTTTCATAAAGCACTCTGATGTTTTACTTTGGAAATAAAATATCAGTTGGAAGTGTATGGTAATAATACATTTGTTGTGCTTAGTGACAACATAACAATTTGACTAAATTGAGTGTAACAAATTGTTTACATAGGTTATTGTTTGGTTCAGTGGATACTTTGTTTTGCTATATCAGTTGTCCCCTTTAGCGTTTTAATAGTTCTGTCATGCACTTGTAACATCTCTTCAAGACAATTTTTTTAGAATTCCATTGTTTTGTGTTGAGCTGATGATCTCTAGTACAGTCAATATCTTGAATCTTATGTAATTTTTCTGTCAAATCTGTTTGCTATTGTCAATTTGTTCACCTTTTGTAATTCAAGCACCCCAGGCCGCATTCCTGATTAAGGGCTTTTGCCCGAAACATTGATTTTTCTGCAACTCGGGTGTTGCCTGATCTGTGCTTTTCCAGCACCACATTCTTGTCCCTAGCTAAACATGCTGTCCTGTAATTACAACTTCTTGCCAATAGCTCTGCTAGAGCATACTGCTTCATTCGTATTGCAGAGTAATTCTTGTTAGATCGAAGTCTGCTTCCTAAATTGCTGTGTATTGTGCAAACTAATTGTGAATATAAACTTTAAAATTGGTTCCTTACATTTTTTGAACAATGATCTTAATAATTGCGACTAAATTATGTATGCATTATTGTGTTTGCTGTTCCCCACTAAATTACCTGAACCTAAAAGCACGTTTTGTAGAGGTCAACTTCTAACAAAGTTTAAAAAACATTATCCTGAACTCCCTTCTCTGTATTTTTCAGAGAGAAATATGCAATGATGTTTGATGAGCCTGTGGTGTTGCAGGCTGGTTGGTGGTATGTGGCTTGGGCTCGGGTTTCAGGGCCAAGTAGTGATTGTGGCTCTCATGGTCAGGCTTCCATCACCACTGATGATGGGTAAGATTTTGCTTTGCATTTTTATTTGTTGGTAAATGTTTTTTATATCTTCAGATTCAAGAGTACAGTTCTCGTTTATTCTCCACATTGAACTCTGAGATTTAGTACGTTATTGCCAGAATCAGAGCAAGACTTTTGCACATTCTCCCTGTATACTGTGGGTTTTCTCTGGGTACTCTGGTTTCGTCCCACAGAGCAGAGATGTGCTGGTTAGGTGGATTGGCCATGGTAAATTGCCCATAGTGTCAGGGGATGCACAAGGTTAGCTGTAGGAAATGTAGGGTTACAGGGATAGGGTAGGGGGTGAGTCTGGGTGGATGATCTTTGGAGGGTCGTTGTGGACCCGATGGGCCAAATGGCCTGCTTTCATGATGTAGGAATTCTTTGAGATTTGTTTGAGTTATTCAAAATCATGACGTGTCTGGACAGAGCAGATAAGGAAGAGCAGGTCCCATTGGTGAAGTGACTCTCTATTTCGCTCATGTCCACTTCAACACTAAATTATGTGAATATTTTCATTTTCCACATTGACTATCTTCTTTCGTTCTTTAGTGCTCTGGGTCAGTTTCTATTAAGTTCAAGTGAAGCACACCTTTTAAAGAAGAAACTTGTGTCCTATTTAAGACATGTCTAAGTCTGGGTCACAAAGCTTAATGTCTAATCTTTGGTAATGAATATGTTGTCAAAGTAGCAAGGAGAAGCCAAAGATTGTTTTAAATCTATTTGTTCTTGTTTCAGAGTTGTTTTTCAGTTTAAAAGTTCCAAGAAATCAAACAATGGAACAGATGTGAATGCGGGTCAAATTCCACAGTTGCTGTACAGGTTGGTTCGTAATCAAGTCATTTCTAAAGGAAAAGAAAATCTTAGTCTCCCTTTTATCTTTATCTTTATTACTTCTAGAATTTGGCTGATTCATTTGTTATAATTTGGTTGAATTTGATCATCTTTTGTGCAGGTTACCATCAAATGATGGAAACTCAGGAAAAGGAAAACAGCAACCAAGTGAGCCAGTGCATATTTTGAGAAGATCATTTGCAAGGACTGTCTCAGTGGTGAGTGGACAAATTTGAATGAAAATTATTTTCTTTGTAAAATAGTTTTGTTTGTAGTTAAACCCCAAACCAAATATAAGAGATTCTTAGTCGTACATCAAAGGGCAAATTAATGCAGTTTTGAACTGTAATTTTGTTTTTGAAATCGTTCTGCCAGCTCCTTGCAGATAGCTCATCAACACTGATTTATTTCAGAACTATTGGGAGAAAGATGGGATGCAATTGGGCTTGTAACTTTGACTTATATTTTTGGTGACAAGACTTCTTAAAGCTGAATTAACAATGTGTGTATTGTCCTGCAAAATCTGATGCAATAAATTTCTTTTTAATATTGTTGGCTGCAGGGAGGCTGGATAGAAAATACTCCATTTTCTGTTTCATTTATTAATTTTGTTATTTGTATGTTTAATTAGGTGTTTAATTGTAAAAGTAAATTGGTGATAGAATTGTGTGAAATATGTTGTACATTTGTTCTTAAAACAAAATTTGTACAGCCACACAGGCCCAAGTTCCTATAAAATATATTTGCAATGCAGAATCATTTGATTAAATCCATCAATTCTAAATATAGGAATGTTTTGAGTCATTGCTGAGCATTCTACAATGGAGTTGGACAACCCTGGTATTGGGAGTGGAGGAGCTGCAGGGCTTAAAAGGCTTTCAATATACAGCCACTCTGCTGGACTTGGAACGACTAAAGTTTGTTGGGACTTGTTGCCTGCGACTGCTGCGTGTCTACATCTGTGAGATATACCCTATATCAGGTACTGTTGGTTTAGCAAGTAACACCAAGTTTGATTGTTACTAACACTTAGTCATTCTGATGCGGTCTTTCCTATTTTAGACACACTCTAAAACAGCAGTTGTATCGTGAAGGCCTTGAGTTCAGTCAATCTTAGATTGAAAGGATGTATTTCGTTCAGTGCTTTTGAGTATTATGTTTATATGTAATACACTTGGCCACGCTTAAACAAAATGGAATAATTTATGTAACAGCTCCAATAAATGATAACACTCTCATTAAATGTGGTTCTGAGAGTCATTAAAGTGGTAAACTGACAGGCACAAAACATTTGTGAACATATTGCCAGACCAGCTGTCATTTTGTACTATTGTTTTTTTCAGATTTCTAGTATCCACAGTATTTATTTATTAGCATGTTAATGTATGTACTCTTGGAAACTGTAGCTGTCATTCTTTTTAGCTAACATATAGCATTAATATTTGGCTCAAGATTCTACTTAAGTATTTGATATAGCCATAATTTTATTTCTTTTAAGAGATTGGATCAAAGGTCATAGTCTGGTCTTCACTCATTTACTGTGTGTGCATTGTATTGTTCAAATGGAAGCAGTTAAACCTCGAGTTTGAACATTGTTTTTCAATTTTGCGTATTTCCTTGGCTACTATTTCTTTTCATTTATGTTAAATATCTTGTAAAGCAGCAGCTTTACTTCAGCTAAATTGGTTCCTGTATCATGTCTTGTGGGAGCAGCATTCATCAGTTAACGTAACAATTGTTGGTTTTGGAGGAAGAGTAAAAAACAGTAGTATCAGACAGTTCTTCATACAAAACTATGGCTCTGGTACCCTGTTTTGTTTATCATAAATTTCTAGTGATACGCCAAGTCTGCTTATAGAGTTTCAAAATTAAGTTCTGCTTGCAGACCAGCCGGATCACTGATTTAAAAATTGGTTTGTGTTTAAATATGCATGTAACATTATCCAGCAGGACAGAAGCTAACATGTCAATTTTGATTTAATGGCAGGTGCATGTTGATTTGTTGCTTTATATTTTGCTTTGCAGTTGGTACTAAAGCAGTGATAGAAGAAACAAGCAAGCTAGCAGAATGTGTTGGAAAGACGCGATCGCTCCTGAGAAAGATTTTATCAGAAGGAATTGATCATTGTATGCTGAAACTTGACAATGATCCCCATGGCTACCATTCGCAACCAAAGACTCTATTGGAAGCTGTTCTTCAGGAATGCCACAACACATTTACAGCCTGCTTTCATTCCTTTTATCCTACCCCTGGATTGCAATGGGCTTGTCTTTGTGACCTGCTTAACTGCCTAGATCAGGTACATTCGAGAGCTGACAATTTGCTGATGTTTTATTAGAAGTTTAATACTGGCTTTTATCTGAGTTTTTTTGTTTTAGAAAAAGGAAAATTGGGTATTTTTTTTAGTCTGGGAGCTTTGGCAAAACTGAAAATATGGTTAGTCTCTTATAATGGGGTCTTGTTGATCTTCAGTATATTTTTCATAGAATTATAGAAGAATGGATAGAATCTCTACAGTGTGGAAGCAAGCCATTTCAGTCTCTTGAGTCCACACTGACCCTCTGAAGAACAACCAACCCAGATCCACCTTTCCCTGTAATCCTGCATTTCCCACGGCTAGCCCACCTGGCCTGCACATCGCTAGACACCATGGGCAATTTAGCATGACCTAACCTTTGGACTGCGGGAGGAAACCGGAGTGCCCCGAGGAAACTTGCGCAGATGTGCAAACTCCACACAAGACCGTCGCCCAAGGACAAAATTGAACCTGGGTCCCTGGCGATGAGGCAGCAGTGCTATCTACTGAGTTACTGTGCCATCCCTTGGTTTTTGGGAGATGTGTGTTTCTGTTTGTAACCTTCTGAGACCCACAACACCATAGTTGAATCTTAGCTGCTTTTCCACTAATTTCAAAGAGAGTTGGTGATGGGCAGCAAATACTGGCATGTCAGAAACACCTGTTCCATGATAGAATTTTAAGCATCCTAATTTTGCTTCCTGATGCCCATGCTACTTGATATTTTCAGCATTCCCTGTTCTCACATACAATTCTTCTCCCTTTCCGAACCGCTTTAATCAACCTTCTCCCCAACACTTCTTTGTAAAGCCTATCCATACAGTTAAAGCACCATTTCAAATCTTCCTTTACTCTAAAATGCACCAATTTATTGTTGCCTCCAAAATAAGTGACTATCTTTTTCTTTCACAATTTCTCATTTGAAACTTTTAAAAAAGGTCCGCACCCTTTCATAGTTACCCCAATCATAATGCAGTTGACCAGTGAACTATCCACCGTCATCCTTTTGATCTTTCCAGTCAATTACACTATTGTCCTTCATTGCCTTTCTTCTATTGGTTAGTTAAGTGAAACTGCCTTTCAATTGGTAGAAAGTGGGAGCATCTAAACTGATCTTAAATAAAACATTCATGACCATTTCTTTTGCAATCTGATCAATGTGTTCTCTTTTTGAAATTTTTACATCTACCAATTATTCTCTTTTCATTCATTAGGACATACAGGAGGCTAACTTCAAAACATCAAGTAGTCGGTTACTTGCAGCAGTCATGTCTGCATTGTGCCACTCTTCAGTCAAGCTGACTACAATCCTTCCTATTGCTTACGATGGTGAAGTGTTGCTTCGGTCCTTGGTGAAGCAGAGTAGCACAGAGAATGAATCAGCTATGGTTCACAGATTTGCCCTATTAGTCTCTCATATGGAGAAACTCAGCCAGGTGAGAACAACGGAGTTTTCCTTCTGTTTGAAGCATAATAAGTTTCCGTAGTCAGTTGATCAGGACCTGGTTAATGCACAGTTAATTTGTCTTAAACGTACAGCAACAAATATTTTACTGCAAAATTACTATGAATCATAATTTCTATTTAACAGTTCATTGCAAAATTATTAACATTGATTGTCGATTTAGAAGATCATGTTAAATTGGAAAACTTAGTTTATTGCTTTATGCAATAGTTCCAATGATTATGCTTATGCTTACCTGAGTTGGAAACATGATTCAGATTCATAGAAGCCAAACTACCGCTTCTGTCCTCTTGACATGCTTTTTAAAAAAATGTTCTGTGCCATCCTGCTGAAATATTGACAGGTCAAAATTTCATACCTCCTCATTAAAATGCCTCTCTGTTAACTGGTACACATTGTGAAGAATCTGTTAGAAGGAACTTTAATTGTAAAAATTACAATTATCAAAAATCATGTGTATTAAATCGTAATATATTTCCTCTAGATTGAAGAAAATATTACAAGTATGACCAGTTTCCGAGAAGTTCTTGAAAAGATGTTGGTCATCGTAGTGCTTCCAGTTCGAAAAAGTCTTAGAAGAGAGGTCGAACTCTTCTCTCCTCTCCTTGTGTCCAATACTTGTGGTCTCCTTGCCAGTATAGTCAGTGAACTCACTGCATCAGCACTGGGAACTGAGGTAAGCGTCTAGGTCTGAGCTGATTATTTAGAGAGAGTATTTTTGATTAAAGTATTTATGATTTTGCTATTATAATTTATAAATTATATACTTTTGCCTAAAAATGATTATTTTAAATAACATCTACTTATTTCTGTTTCTGTCAGCTACATTTTATTGGTTCTGAATTTGAATGTTTGTCCAAGTGCCACTCTTGCACTTGAACATAAAAATTAAAACTAACACTCCAGTGCAGTACTAAGGGAGTGCTGCATGATAATGGCACTATTTTTTGGATGAGACATTAAACTAAGTCAATATCTTCATTAGTGCACTTACAAAGATGCCAAATACAAGAGCCTTTGTCACTGGATATGTTAATTATAAGGTTGGAATTATAAAGAGAAGTAATGAGGTAATGAAATGTTACAAGGTATCTTTCAAGGAATCTATATTTGGAAATATAGTGATTAGACCTGTAGCATACATGTTGCTATGAAAGTACGTCAGAGACCTCAGGTGAATAATGACCAAAAGCGTGAGGAAGAAAATTATGAAGCAATCTGAGCCAATTAACCTTCAAGATATTGTAATGCATTAGTTCTTTCTCCAGCTTTAGTAAAATTAAGCATGAAAGAGAACAGAGATATTGATGGATGTATGTTTGCTCGCTGAGCTGGGAGGCTGTTTCAGATGTTTTGTCACCATACTAGGCAACATAATCAGTGAAGCACTGGTGTTAGTGTCCCACTTCCTATTTGTGTTTAGGTTCTTTTGGGATGGTGATGTTATTTCCTGTTCTCTTTTCTCAGAGGGTGGTAAATGGGGTCCAAGTCAATTTGTTTGTTGATAGAGTTCTGGTTGGAATGCCATGCCTCTTAAGAATTCTCATGCGTGTCTCTGTTTGGCTTGTCCTAGGATGGATGTATTGTCCCAGTCGCAGTGATGTCCTTCGTCATCTGTATGCAAGGATACTAGTGAAAGTTGGCCATGTCTTTTTGTGGCTAGTTGATGTTAATGTATCCTGGTGGCTCATTTTCTGCCTGTTTGTCCAATGTAATGTAACCTAAATACATAAATAGAAAGCGGGACACTAACACCAGTGCTTCATCAAAGGCTTACTGATTGTTACCTAATATGGTAACGAAACATCTAAAAATGAACCTTCCAGTTCAGAGAGAAAGCTTACATCCAGAACCTCAACCTGAGTTACAAATTTTTTCAAAACTTGCTGGAGACATTGATGTAAAGCTATTTTGGGATTGGGGTGGTGTTTAGTATTCCATGAGGAGAAAGTGAGGTCTGCAGATACTGGAGATCAGAGATGGAAATGTGTTGCTGGAAAAGCGCGGATTTGACTGAGACAGGCTGGGGGGAGGGGAAATGAGGGAACTGGTGAAATCCGAGTTCATCCCTTGTGGTTGGAGGGTTCCTAGCCGGAAGATGAGGCGTTCTTCCTCCAACCGTCGTTTTGCTGTGGTCTGACGATGGAGGAGCATGGCCTGCCTCAGTATAGTGAATTACTATGTAACACTTTGCAAACTTGAGAAACCTGAATTCAGTTAAAGATGTAGCCTTTTTGAGCATGCTATTTATTTTCACAGGCTGATGGATTAAGTTCCCTTCATTCTGTGAAAGCCACACCAAATCGGTTTGTTAAAACCAGTCAAGGACGAAGTTGGAACACTGGTAATGGGTCTCCAGATGCAATCTGCTTCTCTGTCGACAAACCTGGAGTAGTTGTGGTAGGATATCATGTATATGGAGGAGGTGGCATTCATGAATATGAACTGGAAATGCTGGTTGATGATGTAAGTTTATTAGTTTTATTTAAATACTGAAGTAATGAAAATTTCAATATTTGAATAAATGTTATTCTGAGGAGCGAATTATCCCTTGATTTATTATTTATTTTTGACAGAGTGAACACGCTGGTGATTCAGCACATTCTCACAGGTGGACTTCCTTAGAACTAGTAAAAGGGACTTATAGCACCGATGACTCCTCTAGTGACACAGCAGAAATCAGATTAGATAAAGCAGTCCCTTTAAAGGTAAGAAGCAATGCTTAAGCAGGTGCTTAATGCTTTGTAAAGGTTAGATTAAAACATCAATGTTTTGGAGCAAGTTCTTTGACCCAGTACTTCTACAGTTGGGTTATTACAAAATTTTGTTCTTTTTTAAACAGAGGTAGTAACAGGAGTAGACCACTCAGCCTACTGATTGCTCTACCATTTAATACGATCATGGCTGATTGAAAATTCACCCATACTATCCCCATAACCATTTACGTATTGATAACCAAAAAAATTGTCAGTCTCTGCTTTCAGTATACTCTAAGGCTGAGATTCCACAGCCTCTAGATAGGGAATCCTAAATGTTCATCATTCTCTGAATAAAAGAAATTCTTCTCTTGGTCCAATATGATATCTCTCTTAATTTTACATTGTGCCCTCTGTTTCCAGACTTCTCAACCAGTGGAAACATTTCACCTATGTCAATCCCTTTCTGTATTTAAGTTTCAATGAGGTGACTTTTCCCTCTTCAAAACTCTAGAGGATATAGCCCTCATTTGCTCAATCTCCATTTTTAGGAAACTCCTGCCATTCTGGTATGGTGAACCCTTATTGCTTCTCTCTATGGCAATAGTATCTTTCCTGAGATAAGGAGACCAAAACTGTGCACGCTACTCCAGGTGTGACCTATCTCCTATACAACTGAAGCCAGACTTCACTCCTGTTGTATTCAAATCCTTTTGTGATTAAAGGTTAGCATTTCATTCGCCTTCCTAATAGCCTGCTGCACCTGCTTGTTAACCTTTTAATGACTTATTGAGAAAGACACACAGGACCTTTTACACAGCTGGGCTTTTCAATTTCGCTGTACTTAAGCAATGCTTTCCACATCTGTTTTTCCTACCAAAGTGGATAACTTCACATTTTTACACATTATATTCCAATTGGTATATTTTTGCCAAATTTCTAAGCCGATATAAATCCTCCTGAAACCATCTTCCTCACAATGTAATCTTGTTTTACCTTTTATCATCTGCAATATTAGCAGTGTCACATTTGTTATTTTTCAATTGCGTTTGTACCTCTTCCTCCTTTCATTGTCAGTTCTTGGTTCTGCTTTTTTGTATTCTAGAAGCTTTCTACTGCTCAGATTTATTGCTATTTCTGGCCACTTTATCAGTCTATTTTACTCTTAGCCAGTTCTTAACTTAATTCGTCAGCCTTGATTGCATGACCTTTTTGAATTTCTGTACCTTGAATATATATAGTTATTGTAATTGTTCTTGCATTGTCTGTGTCCAGTTATGACATTTAATATATTTTCCCAATCCAGGTCAGCCAACTTGTGCCTTAATCTTTTATAATTTCCCTTATTGAAATTTAGCACCTTTACTTCAGATTGCTTCACTTTCAAACATTATGTAAAAGTATTATACTATGGCCACTCTTTTATACAGTTTCTTTTACAACACAATTTTTTATTAGCCATTCTTCATTGCCTGATACTAAATCCACCCCAGCCTGTCTTCTAGTCGGCTTTGCAACATACTGCTCTCGAAAGCAGTCTATAATATGCTCCAGAAATTCATTCCTCGTAGCCTGGGTGCTCAAATTTAGTGCCAGATTTCTAGCATTAATGTACTTTGTGTGAACTTGGTTTCTGTGTAATGCCTGCTGAATTGATTGCCTTCCAGGAAAATGTCAAGTATGCAGTTCGTCTAAGGAACTATGGAAGTCGTACTGCAAATGGAGATGGAGGAATGACAACAGTTCAATGCCCTGATGGTGTAACCTTCACTTTCAGTACCTGTAGCCTCAGCAGTAATGGAACTAATCAAACTCGAGGTCAAATCCCTCAGGTACTTTATTACAGGTAAGAATGTGCAAAGCTTTTTTTCAGATTTGCTGGCCAGCTGGAGAAATAATTCAGAACCATTGTGTTTATGAAACAGTATTACTAAACAGATTCCAATAACCAAGAAATATCCTCTAGCATATTGAATCAACATAATATGCTTTGACATTCTAGCCCAATTGTCTGTTAATAAACAGTAAAGCATGAAAACGCCTAGACCCAAAAGACTAAAGGATGCAACAGTTTGTTTTTAGGTTACTGATATTTTCAGTCACCATTCAAGGAGCAGTCATTTAGTCAATGCTCCAATGACATTTTACCTTCAAAAATGTCCATAAGCACTTTGCCTCATGAGGAAGGAATTACCTTAGCTAGGAGCTTAAGGCACTCCATTTATAGAAAATAAATGTGATATTTGTTCTTGCACAGTGTTGTAAAAGATTATTATTAAGATACTGTTGTTGTGTAAAAAGAATAACAGAGAAAGAGAGAATGTAAGTAAGGCCCATGTGCAAACTTGAAGGAAAAGGCATCAAAAATCAAAATAAAAAATGCATGTTTGGTGTTGCAGATCTGCTAATTATAGGCAGGGAATGTAATGAATTTTCCATGAAATTCCATGTTTTGATTTATGCTAGATACTAATCTTGTATTGTGAGTTTCCGAATAAACCTAAATGCAATAATAGCTACATTGTTAACTCATTGAAGGTAATCAGCTGAGCTCATAATGTGGTTCATTTATACTTGCTCGAAGCAACATACATTCTCACACAAGATTCCATTCTCTGCAAACAAAAGGAATAAGTTCAACTTTTGTGCCTCTTGTGAATTAGCCCAGGAGCTTGAGGAATCTGGAGTTCCCTGTTGCTTTTTCCATCACATTTCCTCAGCCAAAGTTGACATAGCAACAAACCAACATCTTTTCTCCTGTGGTATAAATTGATGTGATCATTTGAAATTTGGCATTCTTGTGTTTGTCTTGATGAGTGCAAAATATTTCTCTCTTTTCAGCATTATTCTTTCAATCAAATGTTAATCTAGCCTCCCCTCACCATTCCCATTTTATAGGAGTCCTTCTGTGAATAATTGGAGGATCTAACAAAGATCTGAAGTTACAAAAGACAGTATTCAGACCCAAAGTCAGCATAATGACAAACTGAAATACTGTTTGTGAAGATTTAGTTCTAATAAAATGAAAAGATTAAATCAGGATAGGAGATGAAATTAAAGAAATAGACTAAAGACAGGCAAGATGACATGTCAAGAGAGAACAAAACAAGTTCTATTTTCAGAATTTCCTATACTGTCATTCCACATGGATCTCTTATCATTTCACCAGTACTGTTTGAATAATCTTTTATCCTTTATATGTAGCATATGACTGATATTTTTATATTAACTTGTTTTCTAATGAGGAATTTGTTTACAACAAATTACTCTTTGTATCTATTGACACTTCTCGTTTCCCCCTCCTTTCCATTTCACACCAGCTCCCACCTTTTCTAAGTGTAATGAAGCAGTAAATTTAGAATAAAGTTTACTGTTATCTAAGTTGTATAATAATAAAAATAATGTTGTGAAAAGTTTCAGTTTTTATCTCCGATCTGATACTTGTTAGCTGGTCACCGCTAGGTGCGAAAAGGACATAAACATGGGTTTGTAAGATGAGCAGTTATCAGGTTTGGTCTCTATCCAGTGTTGGTAAAGTGACTTAAGTGTAATCTAAGATTAGGTTGATAAGTTTTAACTTCATCTAACTATAGCAGACCTTTGCATATTCAAATAATTCTCACTTTTTTCACTGAAAGGTTGGGGAGGAATGGATGGAGGAAGTGCATCCCATTGTACAGTTCTTGCTCAAAGTTAACTCTTGGCTTTGGTTATGGTTCTGTAAATACAGTAATATCAACCCATTGCCATCATTTGAAATCACGTGATGTTGACACAGTTGGTTTGTTGGTGAGAATTTTAAATTTGATGCATTGGGTGAAGGGTGGGTCAAAGCCAGGTGATTAGACAGCAAAGAGTACAGTTAAGGACACAAGAGTTCTCAATGAATTTTTATTTTTATAAGTTGTGCTTGAAAGTTCAGTTTGGAAACTTTTGAATAAATGGAATAGTGTGATGGCAAAGAGATGGTTTAGTGTTAGAGAGTTTGTGTGCTGAGGTATGGATAAAGTGGGCAATATCTGAGGTAGAAACGCTCAGTCCTTTAGCGTCCAAAGCTCAGCTCAGAATTAAACACAATGAGATTCACCTTGGTAGAACCTCAGAAAATAGCTAGACAATATTAGCCAGGGTTTGCAGTCTAGAGTACTTTGGTCTTACTAGTTGGTGATCTTTTTCTGGTTGGTTTTCACAAAGGTAGCAAAATAGTACAACCATGGTGAGATCTCATTAATTGACATCCATCCATTTACAATTGAAGACACTAACAATTCAGCGTGGAATCATATACTGTTCCCATGCACCCCCACATGATGCAGCAATTTTAACATATCCCATGACTGTGATCAACTATCCAAATAGGTATGTGACCGGAGACCTTCAAGCTAAGGTAGATTTCTCGATAAATTCAGCCATTTTGGAGTGAACATAAATTTGCTGTTGCAGTGTTGACTGAAAGAATGTTTCTTGCATTTCTATTTCCTCCCTGTGAACTTTCAGTCACAGTTGCTTGATGGAAAATATTTAATTTTAAAATCAGTTGTGATAGCAAAGTTTTAAAAAAATAAACTTTACAGGCATTTTCTATACTATGCTAAATGTCCATGCAGTGTCTGGTTAGCTTTTGGTTAGTCAAATCATCTATTTGAATAAATCAGATAATTATGTCGGAAGAATCAAATCTAATGAATATTTCATGCCAGTAATTTGTGCCATTTAACTTGTAGAAGTGAGTTTGATGGAGATCTACAATCACAGCTGCTTAGCAAAGCCAATGAAGAAGATAAAAACTGCAGCAGGGCCCTTTCTGTTGTTTCTGCAGTTGTTCGTGCAGCTAAGGATTTGTTGCACAGGGCCCTGGCTGTAGATGGTATGTATGTATTTTCTCAAATAAGTCTAACCAAAAGTTTGTTCTTGTGATTAGCGCATGGATGTTTTAGGGCATGGTAGGTGAGCTGATTTGAAAGCAATGAATTTGGCAGCTGCCGTTTGTTCTTTGTTAAACTGGTGTTGGCAGGCTTGAGGGGCATATTTTGTTGATCATGAAGTTTGTGTTGTATGTTAGCCATGTTACAATAAGGGTTAAAAAATTTGAAGTTGATAGTTTATGCTATGGTTATTGAGAACACCAATATAAATTTGGGTTGTGGAGGGAGGTTTTGACAAGTGCAGGCAGTGTTCTTTACAAAAGACAACCTAATGTTTAGCTCTCTGAAGTTGTCAGAATAGATAAAAAGGTGAGATGTTGTTGATCTCAACGAAAATAAGTTCAGTGACTTTGATAGTTGTGCATGTACATATTCCATTAATCAGGTACTCTATTAACTGTGCAAGAAATATGAATATTTATGAAGAGTGCTTTGGCAGAGAGCTTAGCAAATCTCTTCTTTATGGCAAACACTTTGTGAGTTGTCCAGTTGACTAGGTTTCTGATTTGTGTTTATTCCCCGGCAATATTATTTTGCTCGTGCATTTGCCACCACTTGGGCAACATCTAGAAGTTAGCTGAAGTGTGTTACTATGTTTGACTTTTGGAATCTTGTGTTCCATAGGCAAAAATGAGGATTGCAGGTGCTGGAGATCAGAGTCTAGATCAGAGTGGTGCTGGAAAAGCACAGCTGGTCAGGCAGCATCCGAGGAGCAGGAAAGTCGACGTGTTGGGCAAAAGCCCTTCCTGGCCTGCTGTGCTTTTCCAGCACTACTCTGATCTAACATGTGTTCCATGCTGACTTTAGTCACCTATGGTCAGTTATTGTGTTATTTATTTTTCTGTTACTAAGTGATGAATAAAATAACTGAGTAAAATGGTCCATAATGAGGACTTTGATTTAGCGAAATAGAGGACGATCTCTGCTCATTTAGCCTTTGTATTCCTAATATTAAAAGTGGTTGGTATAAAGGTTACTATTCATTGAACTGGGGATTTAATCAGGGCTACCTTGTGCATGTTCTGAGAACAGTATTTGACAAAGGCAAAGTGTGAACTACCTGCTTGTTTCCTTTGGGGTAAGCTAGAATGCATACAATTTAAATAGACTTGACATAGGAAGTCATTGAGTTTTCTTTTCCATTTCGTTATTTTATCACAACTTGCTTTTGATTATGCTGATTTGGGTAACGCAGTCTTCATCTTTCCACTGAGCAAAAAACTTAACTATCATGCTGCAGTAGAAATATTCACAAATCATCCTATCTGTCACCTGTCAGGAAACAGGGCTAGGCTGCAGGGAAGCAAGAAGGTTCTTTAGTTAACAGCTAGCTTTCTGGGTGTTACTTTATTATGTAATGCTTTCTGTATTAAAATCTAAAAACTGTTGTGCTTTGTTCACAAAATAATTATGGTTAAGCAATAAGTATTTTTATTTAGCGGAAGATATTCCAGAACTACTCAGCTCTTCCAGTCTGATATCTATGCTGCTTCCACTTATTTTGGCTTACATTGCACCAGTGGCTGCTAATGTCCCAAAAGTAAGTAAATTATTTTCTGAACATGATTAATGCTGATTATTTTTAATGTTGTTCTTCGACTCATTCTCAGTTATTTCTTTAAGCTTTATCAAGTGTTTTTTGTTTTTTTTTAATAAAAAGGCTGCCGTTGAAGTTTTTGGTCTTGTCCAGGAGCTTCTGCCTCCAGTTGCAACATTGAACCAAAAATATGCCCCACCTGCCTTTAATCCTAATCAGTCAACAGACAGTGCAACAGGCAATCAACCTGAACAAGGCCTCTCTGCTTGTACTACTTCTAACCATTATGCTGTGGTGGAGAGTGACCATCCTTATAAACCAGCTTGTGTCAGTCAACTGAAGGTATGCTCAAATGAGATTGTTACAGTATTGTAGATGTGTATTTTAAAAGCAGAATTTCTAATCATAGATCTCCTAAAGTGCAGAAAGAGGCCATTTGGCCCATCAACTCCACACGAACCCTCCAAACAGCATCCCAGCCTTCTCACCTTTTCCCCATAACCCCACATTTACCATGGCTAACCCATCTAGCCCGCACGCACCAAGATATTATTGACAATTTATCACTGCCAATCTGCCTAACCTGTGGGTGAAAACCAGAGCACCCAGAGTAGACCCATGCAGATTTCACACAGACAGTCCCCCAAGGCTGGAATCGAACCCGGGTAACTGGCGCTGTGAGGCAACAGTGCGAACCACTGCTGCTGTCCTCTAATTAAAAGCCGACTGATCACGTCAGACCTTTTAAATTAAGAGCAGCTTTGCTTAGGGAAAGAATTTAGCTTTAAAAAATTGATCTTGTATTGGTTTCTTCCATTTTTTCCAAAAAGACTCTGTGAAATGGAATTGAGAGTTATAAGCACAGAATTACATGAATATTGTTAATTAGATGCTGCAAGATTGTTTCTCTTGGCTGGAGAGTCCAGATAAGAGTTGTAGTCTCTGAACAAGGCCACCTTCAGCAAGTTGCCACCACGGGACACACATTCCCCTCCCTTGTCCAGCTACCGCAGGTGCCATTCCCTCCAGGGCAATATGGTCCACCCTTCCTTCACACCCAATACCACCCCCACCCACCCCCCCATAGCCCCGAGGCACCTTCCCCTGCAACCACTGAAGGTGTAACACCTACCCATTTACCACCTCCCTCCTCCGTATCCAAGGGACCAAACATACCTTCCAAGTGAAGCAGGACTTTATCTGCACTCCTCGCAATCTCGTCTATTGCCTTTGCTGCTCACCATGTGGTCTTCTCTACATTGGGGAAACAAAGCATAGACTGGGTGACCACTTCGCAGAACATTTACATTCTGCCCACAAAGAAGACCCTGAGCTTTCAGTTTCCTGCCACTTCAACACACCATCCTGTTCTGTTGCCACCATCTCTATTTCGGATTGTTGCAGTGTTCCAGCAATGCTCAGCACAAGCTGGAAGAAACATACCTCATATTTGGCTTGGAGAGCCTGCAGCCCTTCAGACTCAATATCAAGTTCAATAATTTTAGGGCCTGAATTTCCCCACATCCTATCCGCTACCACAGACACCTGGACTTGTTATCACAGTCAATAAAATGTGGAGCTGGAAAGGCACAGCAGGTCAGGCAGCATTGGAGGCACAGGAAAACTAACATTTCTGGTCAGGGCCATTCCCAGGACTAAGAGGCAATGTTTTCACACACAGGGTGGTGCATGTATGGAATGAGCTGCCAGAAGAAGTGGTGGAGGCTGGTACAATTCCAGCATTTAAAAGGCATCTGGACGCCTATATGAATTGGAAGGGTTCAGAGGGATATGGACAAATGCTGGCAGATGGGACTAGATTTGTTGAGGTTATCTGGTCAGAATGGGCGAGTTGGATGAAGGATCTGTTTCCATGCTGTATATCTTTGACTATGTTAAGTGTGACTATCGTATATTTCTCTGAGCTGTGAATTTTGATAAAATACAAAATCTTGTGTTGAACATGTGTAATGATCAAACGTTGGAGACTGCTCAAATACATTTTGATTAAAATCCTACTGAAAGCAGTTGGTGCATCCATTTGGTTTAGATTAAAATAAAGATACTCAGGTAATAAATGAATAGCTGCCAATTGGAAGCTGAAAATAATAATGTTTGTTTCTTATTTAGGTAACTTTTCCAGATTGTGTCAGGTGGATGACTATCGAATTTGACCCACTGTGTGGTACTGCACAACCAGAAGATGTGCTCCGTTTGCTGATTCCAAATAAAACTTTGCAAAGTTCAGGATTTGGACCTAAAAGTACAAGCCATGATGGTCTAAATTCATGGATAGAATTGAAAAAATTTTCTGGCTCCACTGGATGGCCAACTACAGTCCTTATTTTGCCAGGTATATGAGGGAAGAAAAGTCTTCTGTTTTTAACAGATTTTAGTTGTGTTATGTTTTGTTGGGATTTCGGAGTGCTGCTGTATTTTTTTGAGATCAAAATGACTTTGCAGTTTGACAACAATAGCAGGGGACAGCCAGTTGCTGTGTGAATCTGCAATGACATTATAGAGCCTCAGGAACCTCTCATCAAGCCTAAAATAACACCTTGTCAAATTCTTATGTAATTTGACTGGTTCTGAAAGCTTGACACTACAATTTGTGACCTTTTATTCAGAAGTATTTGGTATTAATGCTTGAGTGACATCTCTGTGGCCAACAATAGACACTTTATTTCAAAAATTCAGTCAGATTTGAATAGCTTTTGAGGTTTTTTGTTCTGCAGCTTTTGACTTTGTCAATTTTCAAGGTCTTCTCTGCAGGATATGTAATATGTTTCGTTAAAGAATGTGGCATTTGAATCATGAGATGTGGATGGATTAATAACAAGCACTTTAATTTTGGAGGCAGAATATTGTTCAGCACAAAGCAATATTTATAAGACTAAAGCACAGTCTAGAGTGAAGAATTACAGGGAAGTAAAAACAAAATCAAATACTCAATATGTAGGATTTTGATACTGCCATATATATACCCAAATTTCTACATTACAATTTAATGCAACCTTACTTTGGTTGATTACATTATTTAATAAATTCTTAAAATGGCCGGGATTATGGGGAGGCTGTGTATTATTGCTAGATTAGTATTCTCCAGACTCAGATAATGCTCTGGAGACCCAGGATTGAATCCTGCCGTGGCAGATGGTGGAATTTCATTTTAGCGGAAATCTAGTGAGTCTGATGATGGCCATGAAACCATTGTTGATTGTTGGAAATACCCAACTGGTTCACTAATGTCCTATTGAGGAAGGGAAGTGCTTTCCTTACCTGACTCCACAGCCACCACAATGTGATTAACTCTTAACTGCCCACTGGGCAATTAGGGATGGATAATAAATGCTGACTGAGCCAACGATGTGACTCCGTCCCCATTCTTTCCATTTCCCGCCCACCCCCCCCCCACCCAGTAATTGAGGTTGAATACCTTTCAAGCATTATGTATGACTGTGGTATCTTAATGTTTATCTTGGTTCAGTGTTTTGCATTACCTATCCTTAGATTTCTTTAGAAAGATGTAAAACAGTTCCCTTGAGAAATTGAATGTGGAATGTACTACAAATCAGATGTTGTGTTCAATAAAGCTGTCCCCTAAGGCAGGATGTGAGGATGCAGGAAGAGAAGATTATATGAGTCATGTTGGAGAAAGCCTTTCTATTTTGCAAGTTTTTGTTTTAGATTTATATGTACATGTGATTTTTCTAGGAAATGATGCTATTTTCTCTTTGGAGACTGCATCAGACTATGTAAAAGACGAGAAGGCCAGTTTTTATGGTTTCAAGTGTGTTGCTGTGGGTTATGAATTCAGTCCTGGACCTGATGAGGTAATCTTTTGTAGTGCATCTAATACAATATTGTACAAGAGACTATATTCTGTTATAGAGCTGTTCACATCTTAAAACTTTTGCTTTTGAAATCAAACTTGAACTAAAGTTTCGCTATGCAAAGTTGTAAATGCTGTGTTGAAACAATACACTTTACTAGATCAAAGTGGGGAAAAATTCTTAAATCAGAATTGCTTGTTTAATTGCCAAAATTAACATTTTATTGCATCTTCCTCATGTTCTTCATATAATAATCCAATAAACCAGTGGGAGACTGCTGTTAATATTTCTTCACATTTTATATCTGTAAAAACAGACATTCAAAGAATAGACACTTAATTTAAGGACCCCAGTAGCTTACATTGTAATGCATAAAAGAGCTACTTTTGAAACCATGAACAGTGAAATTGAAATACACAACTTTCAATCCACCGAATCTGTTTTTTTGGAAGCTTCAGTATATTAGCACCACCTGTTCCTCCAATATTTTCCTCTTTGGTTCTCTGACTGACTGGATGATGATAAGGACAACTGTGAAATACATAGCTGTACTATGAAGGTATTCTGTGCTCTAAGTGAGGATAGTTTGAAATGGAATGCGCCTGAAACTGTCAAGCTATTGTTGACAGGACTGACTACTGATGTGAGAGTGAGAGCTTGGCATTAATGCAATTAATTAGATACTGATAATAGTTGGAGCTGATTATATAACATTGGGAACATTTTTACAGTACACAGGGCCTTTTATTGCCAGTCCCTAAGGTGTCAGTAATTTGTAAGTTTCACTGAATTTGTTAATGACTATGTAGGTTCCACTCTGGTATTAAATTCATTGTTTGCTTTAGAGTTATTGCCTCAGGTTTTGCTTTGGCCTATTTATCTTCATATATTGACCTAGATATACATCAACGGCCAGCTAGTCAATAAGGATCATGCAGATACACCAATACAGCTGACTCTGGGGAATTGCTGAGAAATTTGAATTTCCTTATGGGCAATTTCCTATCCTCTGATAAAACTGCTTAATGTGGGAGAATTTGGCGTATTCCAACTCTATTAATAAAACAATAAGATGGAGGAATAAAAGTAGGCCATTTGGCCTATCCAGCCTGCTGCATATTCAGTGAGATCATGGCTGATTTGATAATCCTTAACTACATTTTCCTGCCATTTCCCTATAATCCTTGATTCCCTTACTGATGTAATAATTTGTCCATCTCACCCTTTTAATATACCTCATGACTCAGCCTCTACAACCCTCTGCGGTAAAGAATTCTACAAATTCACTACCCTCCTCCTTCTCCTAACTGGTCCTTTATGCTGGACATAATGTAAAAATGCTGGTGTTGGGCTAAGGTGGACAAAGTTATAAATCACACCATACTAGGTTATAGTCCAACAGGTTTATTTGGAAGTACCAACTTTCAGAGCACTCCTTCGGCAGGTATCTAGGTATAATCTGCTGTTTTGCGATTTTTAACTTTACACTGGGGTTATGCCCTCTGTATAAGAATTAGCAGGGGATTAAGGAACACTTAAACAATTAAACTGAAACCTGTCTCAAAACTAAAAATCTCACAACACCAGGTTATAGTCCAACAGGTTTATTTGGAAGCACTAGCTTTTTGAGTGCTGCTCCTTCATCAAGTGGTTGCGGAGAATAAGATTGTAAGACACCGAATTTATAGCAAAAGTTTCCAGTATGATGTAACTGAAATTATATATTGAAAAAGACCCTGGATTGTTTAAGTCTCTCATCTTTTAGAATGACCATGTTGGTTTCAGTTCTTTCATATGTAAATCGCAAAACTATTTTTAAAAGTTATATTCTCAAGTGAACTTTAACAATTGGTGTCATGTCAGCCCAGATAACGCATTGAAGGTGTTGGCTTCCTGTTTGAGGCAGTCTGTGCCATAATGGTCAGACTGATTCTAATCTAAAAGAATGGATTTACAGAATCTTACATGGATTCATTCAGTTTTTGATCAAACTAAGATGTAATTCTGCAAGTACAAATTCACCCCACAAACCTTTGTGTGTGGGGGGGATGGGAGTATGAGTGTCTGTAGGAAGGTGTATGTGTATGAGTGTAAAAGGGTTCATGTCTGTGAGACGGTGTGTGTATGTGTATGAGTGTAAAGGGGTTTAAGTCTGTGAGAGGGTGTGTGTGGGAATGCATGTGTGAGTCTGCATGTGTGTGTCCATCCGTCTGTGTGTACGCACACCCTCTCACAGGCACGCATAACTCGCACCCACACATATTAGTTTGTGGGATGAATTTGTACTTGCAGAATTATATCTTACTTTGCTCAAAAACTGCATGAATCCATGTAAGATTCTGTAAATTCGTTCTTTTAGATTAGAATCAGTTTGACCGTTGTGGCACAGACAGCCTCACATAGGGAGCTAACACCTTCAATACATTATCTGGGCAGACATGACACCAGTTGTTAACATTCACTTGAAAATGTAACTGTTTTAAAAAACTTTTGCGATTTACATATGAAAGAACTGAAACCAACATGTTCATTGTAAAAGATCAGAGATTTAACAAACAATCCAGGTCTTTTTCAATACAGTGGAACCTCGATTATCCGAATACTAATTATCTGAAAATTGGATTATCCGAAGGAGATCTCGAGGTCCCGATAGAAACAATACATCAAAGACCTGTTTCTGGCAGTGATCACGTCTTTGGTTTACAGTGATTAAACAGTCTTCAAATCACTAACCTCCCACTCCCCCTCTCCTCACACTTTTCCTGGTGTTCTACAGAGGAGAAAACCCCCCACCACTCCTCCTCCTGCTCACCACTGCTCCCCAAATAATCTGACCAACATTGTCCTGTACAGGGCAGAGTCGGAACCTGTCAAAACGTTGTAGTAAAAGTGTGTGTGGTGTTTGGAGACTTGCCCCACAAAGGCAGCAGCAATAGTCTTGTTGGTGTCCAGTCTGCAGTGTTGGATGGGGATTGGGTGGGGGGGGGGCAGTATTGGGGCAGGGCCTCGCACGCTATGTGCTCCTGCAGTCTCCTGAATGGGGAACACACTTTAAAAACTCTGAGCCACAGAGGAAAGGCATTTAATCAATTAAGCGAAATAGTGCCCGCCTATCACATTTGGATAATCTAGGTTCCCCTGTATATAATTTCAGTTACATCATACTGGAAACCTTTGCTATGAATTCTGTGTCTTACGATCTTATTCTCCACAACTGCCTGATGAAGGAGCAGTGCTTCCAAATAAACCTGTTGGACTATGACCTGGTGTTTCCAACTCATGTCTCAAAACTGACATCCCCCACTGCCAAAAGACTCCCCAATTCCCCCAAGCATTTGATTGGTACCCTAACCTCACCCACCTGCCACTGTATTTACCCCCATCCCCTCTTTCTCTGGGGGTTGTATTAACCTGTAACACCATTCCTACCTAGCTGCATTTTTCCCTGGTTTATGTGATGAATGCTTTTGGGGTAGGCCAGGTTTGAATGTTTGATTGGAAAAACTGTCAACAAGTTGGTAGTTTAAAAAGGATTACAATTTGTCAGATTTGTTCCGATGGTAATCTAAGGTTATTATGTCAGCATTCCTTTGGACCTCAGCACAGCATTGAAATCTTGTATGACTTGTACGCCTGTTTGCTGTGTGAAATTTTCAGTGATTCATCACAAAGGTAAATTTTCTTCAAATCTCTCCTAAGCTTGGAATGATTCAAGATCAAAGAGCCAACAGTTTTCTGCACTTTCTCTTTTAGGTACCCGTTTAGTCTCTTGGCTAAGTGTTTATCTGCAGGGTGACAGGCTGACACTACATGTTATAATGTTGCTTGCCTAAATATAGTGTAGTGTTTTTTGAATTTTAATAATTGAAAAGTATATAATTATGTAGTTTTATATTACTCTTCCCTCAGATCTATTTTCCCTCTTCTTAGTGACCAAAAGGAGTTTAAACTTAGCTTACCACTGTGACATGTTAATAGTGTCTTCTAGGTTCAGATTATGTTGATAAATTTCTTTAGATTCTTGGCTACTAAAGGCAATAATGAAACAAAATTGTACTGTCTGACCCTTTTCAAAATCACATCTCTACTTTTTTTCTTAACAAAATGTATGTCTTTATTGGTCAGAGCATTGAGTATAGGAGTTGGGAGATCATGCTGTATAGAGCATTGGTTAGGCCACTATTGGAGTACTGCATGCAATTCTGGTCTCCCTGCTCTGCTGTATGAAGGATGTTGTGAAACTTAAAAGGGGATCAAAAATATTTATAAGGATCCTGCCAGGGTTGGAGGGTTTGTGCTGTATAGAGAGACTGAATAGGCTGGGGCTATTTTCTTTGGAGCATCTGAGGCTGATGAGTGACCTTTTATAGAGGTTTATAAAATTGTAAAGACCATGGATAAGGTGAATTTCCTGTGGTGAGGCAGTCCAATGCTAGAGGGCATAGGTTTAAGGTGAGAGGGGAAAGATTTAAAAGGATCTAAGGGGTAACGTTTTCACACAGACGATGATGTGTCTATGAAATGTGCTGCCAGAGCAAATGGTGGAGGCTCATACAATTACAACATTTTAAAAGGTCTTTGGATGGGTATATGTATAGGAAGTGTTTAGAGGGATATGGGCCAAATGCTGGCAAAGGGGGTCTAGATTTATTTGGGATATCTGGTCAGCATGTATGATTTGGACCAAATGGTCTGTTTCCATGCTGTATATCTCTGTGAATATGACTTTTAAAATATCCTGCTTCAGCTTGTTGAGTTTTGTTAATCACATATTTATACCTGGGATACAAAACTAGTTTGTAGTAAATTGTAAATCTTGGTTCAATGGTGATGCACTTGTTGCGAAGGTGAGGACTGCAGATGCTGGAGATTAGAATCAAGAGTGTGGTGCTGGAAAAGCACAGCAGGAGAGGGAGGATCTGAGGAGCAGTAAAATTGATGTTTCAGGCAAAAGCCCATCATCGGGAATGAGGCACTCGTTGCCAAGTCAGAAGATTTGAATGTCCATGTACGTGTATTGCAAAAAATTAGGATGCTGGTGCATGAAATAATTTGGAAAACCAATTAAATATTAGTCTTTATTACAAGGAGGCTAGACTATGAAAGTCTTGTTGCAACTGTATAGGCATTGCTAAGATGTCACCCAGAATACTTTGTACAGTTTCAGCCTCTTTACGTAGAAGAGACATACACACCTAGGAGGCTGTTCAGAGAAGATTCACTATACTGATTCCAGGTCGTAAACTCAGTTTTCTAAATGTTCTAAAGGCAGACCAGCACTTTGGGGAAGTAAACTGACAATTATGCTCATGCTTATAACTCCCATTATTGTTTTTCCCATTATAACTTTAACTTGCTAAAACCAAACGTGCATCAAGACATTTCTGTTTTGCAGGGAATTCTACAATTAGAAAAGGAATTGGCGTACCTTGGAAGTATGTGTGCAGCGTCACTAATGAAAAAAGACCTTGCACTTCCTATGGGTATGGATCTTTACATTTGTCAATCAAAAGTGTACGATGATGAGGGTTTTGCACAAAATGTAGTGTATTGCTGGATTGTAGATTATTGCTGAATGATGATCTTTAGTGTATATTGATTACGTTTGAAGTCTTTCAGTTTATACAGTACTAATAATGTAAGCTATGTGCAGTAAAATAAATTTGTGCTGCTGTTCTGTTAAATCATCTTTGTTTGGACAGGAAATGAATTGGAGGAGGATCTTGAAATTCTTGAAGAATCAGCTCTGCAGGTGAGTGTTCAGTTGCTATAATTAAATTACTCATCATTTTTCATAACCTTACTCACTTGCATTTTCCTCTTGCCAGGTGTGTAAAAACCATGCCGGTTTATTAGGAAAGGGACTTGCTTTGTCTCATTCACCAACTATATTGGAGGCACTGGAAGGTAATCTTCCCCTCCATCTGCAAAGCAATGAGCATTCTTTCTTAGAAGACTTTGTTGCATGCTTACCTGGGTCTAGTGGTGGACGACTTGCAAGGTAAAACCGAGATTTAATGTAGAAAATTACTGAGCCCATAAATCTATGCCTTTGTTAAAATTTGTATTAAATTTTGTTACCATGTCTTTCTTGTTGTCAGGTGGCTTCAACCGGATTCTTATGCAGATCCTCAGAAAACCTCCCTGATATTAAATAAGGACTACATCAGATGTGGCTGGCCTGCTACCATCACTGTCCAAACCAAGGACCAATATGGAGATGTAGTTCATGTTCCAAACCTGAAGGTAAAAAGTAATTTGGAATAGGCTGACCAAAGAAACAACTTAAAGTAATAAATTTGTATATGCAAGTTAAGAATAAGTTAAGTATATATTTTTGGAGCATTAAAAATTTGCCACTTGGATCATACAAGTGAACAGGAAATACCTTTGTTTGGGAAATAAATTCCAAATTTCAAAAATGAATTTTCTTTTGCTACTATTATGCAGCAATGCTTGAAAGTTCAATGAATAGTGCTTTTCCTTAAGCACCTGATTTTTTTCATAAAATGTATTTTGTAAAGATGACAGTAACTAGCTTATGTGCTACTGCTATAATACAGAAGATCTTAGGTTCTCTGAAACATTCTTTAATATTAAAGGCTTCTGAGTCACCATTTCTGTTTGACTCATTTTTTTTCCTACAAAAAACCTCTTTTTTTTGTCAAATCTAAATGCAGACAAAGTTTATTTCAATGTAGATTCCTTGTGTTCCTTGGGTAGCACTGTGGCTCAGTGGTTAGCACTACCGCCAGGTGTACAGTGCCAGGGACCCTGATTTTGTTTCCAGCTTTGGGTTGCTGTCTGTTTAGAGTTTGCACATTCTCCCTGCATCTGTGTGGGTTTTAGCTTGGTACTCCAGTTTCTTCCTCTAGTCCAAAGAGCTGCAGGTTAGGTGGATTGGTCGTGGTAAATTTCCCCATAGTGTTCAGAGATGTGCAGGCCTGTTTGGTTAGCTATGGTAAATGTGGGTTTGTGGGGATAGGGTGCAATGCTATGTCTGGTTGGGATGCTGTTCGAAGGGTATGGGCTGTATGGTCTCTCGCCGCACTGCAGGGATTCTATTATTCTGCAAACAGGAAAAGACTGGTCCTGCCATTCATTAAGATTGTGACTGATTTGGCTGCAGGAAGATATACCAAGGAACCTTGATTATCTGAACATGATGAGGGGCACTACTTCGTTCGGATAATTGATTATTCGGTTAATCAATTAAATGTCTTTCCATTGGGGCTCAGAGTTTAAGCCTGCTCCCCGTCCAGGAGGCTGCAGCAGCACACCCCGCATGGGCCCCCACTCCCTGTGTCCAATAGCACCCCCTGCCCTAGTCCATCAATGACCACCATCCCCATTTAACACTGCCTCCCCACCTTTTGCTATTTGAGGGTCCTCTGTAAATGGAATGGTTTAATGGACAGAAAAGTAGCAGATGGAATTTAACCCGAACAGGTGTGAAATGATACACTTTGGAAGGAGTGGGATCAGGTTGAAGGTGAGGTATTGCATTGTAAATTTCAATGCAAGGTAACAATATAACTATGTCTAATCATGATAATCTTCAACTTGCACATTGGTTTCTCGTTCTTTATTTATCCAGGCAATCTTTAACAAGCTTGTCACAAAAACAAATGGAAATTGCTGGAGAAACTCAGCAGTTCTGGCACTGTGTGTGGAGAGAAAGCAGTTAATCTTTCGAGTCCAGTGACACTTAAGTTTATTCCTTTTCAGATAACTATCTAATTCCCTTTACTTAATTGAACTTGTCTCCATCACACACTCAAGCAGTGCATTACAGAGCTTAACAGTGGCTTCATTTTTTAAAAAAGGTTTTTGCTTGTGTCACCTTTGCTTTTTTTAATCAATTTCTTTAAATATTTACCCTCTTATTCTCTCCTTCCTGTCTATTCTGTGCAGAACTCTCATGGTTTTGAGTCCCTCGATCAAATATCCTTCAGCCTTCTTTTCTCTGAGGAAAGCTGTCCCATCTTTGTTTTCATAACTGAAGTTTCTCATCCTTGAAACCATTGTTGAGAGTCTTTTCTATGTTCTCTCCAATGCCTTTGCATCTCAGAACTAGACACAATACTCCAGCTAAAGCCAAATTCATTCTCTTATAGGTTCAGCATAATCCTGTTGCTCTTGTACTCTTGCCTGCTAAGACAGTCTAAGACATAATATGCTTTCTTGACTGCACGCTTCGCCTGTCTGCCATCTTTAATGACTTATATCTGCATACATTCAGGTTCTTCTGCATATCCTTTAGAGATTAACCTTTTTTTTAATTCATCTGTTCATGTTCTTTCTTCCTACCAAAATTATTTTCTTTACATTTTCATGCATCAAACTTTACTTGTCTCTTGTCTGCCCCTTCCACCAATTTGCCTATGCCCTTTTTGGAGTTGAACTGTTCTCTCAGTTTACAATGATTCCATGTTTCATATCACCTTCAAATTTAGAAATTATGCCCTATACACCAAGGTCAAGGTTATTGCTCTATATCAGGGGGATCAAGGGACTCAAAACTGATGGGTAGAGATCTCCACTACCCTTCCACCAATCCAAAAACCATTCATTAACCACTACTGTTTCCTGTCACTCAGCCAACTTTGTATCCATGTTGCTACTGATCCAAGGGGATTATGCTGAACCTATTTCATGAGCAATAACATTGCTCAAGAATATTGTATGGCATTGTATCAAATATACCTTTTGAATGACAATGTGTGCGACACAAACAAATTTGCCATTTTCAAATATTCCTTACCTCTTCAAAAAGCTCCAAGTTACTTAAATACAATTTTTTCTTCACTCCATGCTGGCTTTTTTTTTAATGCAGTTGCATTTTTTCATCTGACTATGAATTTTGCTTCAAATTGTTGTTTCTGGAAGTTTCCCCATCACCTAAGATAAACTGACTGGCCTGTTATTAGTGGGCTTATCTTCACATCTTTTCTTGAACAACGGTGCAACATTTGCAATTTTCCAATCGTCTGGAACTACCCCCGCAACCTTCCAAATCTGAGAAAAATTTTAAAGTTGTGGCCAGTACCTCAGCACGTTTTGCTCATTCCTTTCAGTATCTTCCGGTTCATATGTCCTCAGCTTGGTAACTGCTTATGTTAAATTTGCTGATTTATCTGTTCTTTAATTTTTTTTGTTCTTGTTCTTTTTTTAAAAAAAAACAGAAGTTAAGGAAGCTATCCCAAGAACTTCTCCTTATAATCAGGATCAAAATGAACAGCAGGGAAATGCTGAGCTCATGACTGGGAGGCATGGTTTCTCTGTCTGATTTGATGAGTCAGATTCTTTGGTTCCACTGATCCATAGAGCCTAACTTAACAACTGAAAATTTCATTAATTGCAGAAGATACTTGTGTTTTCTGAAGTAAATTTTGATTTTCTTCATCTTCAACTGGGAGAATGAATTGTTTTTTATAGTTTAACTTCAAATCATTACAGCTGCAAGCATGCTGGAACCATTCGGCAGAATTAATTAATCCAGCACATGAGCTTCTAGTTTGTCTCTAACAGCAAAGCCTTTTATTTAAAAAATGGAAACAGACCATTGGTGTTTATTTCAACACAGTATGGAAGAGAAACACAATTAAACATTAGTCTTTTCCAATTTTATTTTTGATGATTTTGTTTTTGTCGTGGCTCTTCAATTTCTTGTCAGTATGAAGATGTATAATAAATTGACTGCAATGTAGTCATCTTTATTCAAATTCATTGTGCAAAATGAAAGGCTTTCTTAATGAAAGATATACCATGTCACAAGTCAGATAAAGTCTCACACATTGGCATACAATTCCTTTTGTTAACGTTATTCTCAAGCGGCTCTTTTTAGAATTAAGATGTTTTTACTTCTATCAGAAGGAACAAAAAGAGTAATCTTTGTAAAATCTTATTTTTTTAACAGGTTGAGGTGAAAGCTGTTCCTCTTTCTCAAAAGAAGTCTATGCAACAGGAGAACACTAAAAAACTGCACCGTATCCCTGGCAGTCCTCCAACTGTTGTACCATGTACTGATCTGACGTTCGGTGGATTGCCGTCTCCCAAACTGGAAGTGTCTTATGAACCAATGATAGTTAAAGAAGCTCGGTATACTGCAATCACTATGATGAAGGTAGTTTATACACTTTGTTGACATTTTGATTTCACTGCAAACCATTTCTGAATTTGATCCCAGCCTATGTAATTGGCTTCAGTGAGATACAACCCAGCCCACATTAATTGTTCCTTCACGTTTGAACCTCTGACCTCTCTGATTTAAATAATTGATGTAAACATGTTTCAACTAACCTGTTATAACATCTTTGCCTGAAACAATAGGTGGTTAATTTCTTACAACAGTTTTGAATCATCTTACAATGTACCTGCCTTATAAATGTGCTTTTGCATTCCTCATCATTCAGGCATACGAAAATTACTCATTTGAAGAGCTTCGATTTGCATCTCCCACTCCAAAAAGGTAAAACGACAACAACAGACATAAATAAAAAAAATTTAGTGCCACGTATCTCCGAGTGAATTGACTTTATTGACTGATTTACTGGTTAACTTTCTCAGACCAAGTGAAAATATGTTAATTCGGGCTAACAATGATGGAACTTACAGTGCTAACTGGACACCTGGAGCTGTAGGTCTTTACACTATCCATGTCACGATAGATGGGATTGAAACAGGTAACTTTATTGTGTTAAATATTACGTTACATTAACAGCTACAAGCAACCTGGTCTACTGGTCAAGATTTGGAAATAATTTCCATGATGATCTTGAGACAAATTTGTAAATTTTTAGTTTGTTTGCTTTTCACCTTCTACGGAAAAATGAATTTTGATGATAGTGTGTCATCCAGTAAAAGTGCATTTCTTCTGGTTTAGCTAGTCTAGGTCTATTTTCACGTCAACCATAACCCTTTAATTTGCAACGTAAGAATACTGCTATCGGATAAATAGAATGTTTGTCTTGGATGATTTCTATGGCGCTGTCTGTCTTTGAATTAAATCAGTTACTTCTATGTCATTTAACTTTCTTAATTTGAAATTCCTTATTTGTTAAAGAAATTCCTAGGCTTTCCGAAGCTTATCGTTTCATTGTTCTTTGTCTTGATATAAGGTATGTTTGGAAATTGAGCTTGAAGTTGGTTGTTTCTTGTTCTCTTTTTGGCAGATGCTGGCCTTGAAGTAGAAGTGAAAGACCCTCCCAAAGGAATGATACCACCAGGATCTCAAATGGTCAAACCAAAAGCTGAACCACAGCCAAGCAAGGTAGGATACCTGATGTGCATTAGCAAAAAATAATAGCAAGGCATAACTGAAGTTTGCTGCAGTAGGATTGCTGGAATTTCAATATTCTCATTGTAAAGATGTTGGAAGAGCAGAACACAATTTGTAGGTGATTAGGTATTTACATTAACAAAAGTCGTTAAATCGTGTCTCCTGCATTATAATTGTACATGCGCATGCTCCGTCAATTAACAATTGTGTTCTCTTTCCATACTTGGATAATTTGTGATGCTTGTATAAACAGTTCTATAACACGATGGTTGTGTTCTTGTGCAATCTGGCATTACAGAAAAATCGTACTTTAGAAACAGCACTTAGTGTTGGCGATGTAATCTCATTACTGCTAGCACACATTTTAAATGTATGAAATAGTATCCCTAATCCGTCAATCGTGTTGCAGTGAATTCACTTTAACAAGATGCATATTATAGCAGAAAGACTTGTCATTGGATTCCTGTCTGTATGAATTTACCAAATTTTGATGACAACTACTACATGCAACTTAAAGCACTACAGGTTTTTAATCTGCTAGGGCATTTGTTCACCTTTCTAGATCTCAAATATAAAGTAAAATTGTGGCTTTAGAACTTTTTTTTACCAGAATAACAGAATTAGCCGATTTCCTCTAACACTTACTTGAACCAAATAAATTCTGCTCTGTCAGTGTCAGCTTTTAATTCTCAACTGTTTAATTTACCTGTTTAATCTATTGCTTTTAATCTGAAAAGCTTTTTTCTTATTTCTTTGTCTTACTGTTTCCTTGCTTCTCTCAGGTCCGCAAATTTGTGACAAAGGACAGTGCAGGGCTTCGTATACGTAGCCATCCCTCTCTCCAGAGTGAGCAGATAGGCATAGTGAAGGTCAATGGAACCATCACTTTCAATGATGAGGTAAAGAACGTTACTTGAGGAGGTTTTGTAGATGAGGAATGAAAAAGTCTGCATAAATGTGGGGGAAGTATTTTTAGAGTTTAAACATTTGTTAGCAATAGTATAATCAAGTGAGCAGTCTATATATCACAAGCTTCAGTACATTTTGCAGCAATAGTTAGATTGTATATGCAGTTTCATTTTTGATTTGCTTTGACACACATGCAGGTAACTTTGAGGCTGCAGTCTGGAAATGCTGCAAGTGGGCATCATTTAAGAATTTCCTGTATACAGGCTTAATAGTGTCACAAGATATTTTAACATCTATCAGAATTATGTATAATGTGATACAAAATTTAAAGTTCTGAAAAGTGTTTACCTCAGTAGTATCAAATCCCTGTCCATTTATGCAGTCAGTAAAGAAGGTCACTATGTAACTGAGTTTAGATGAATCGGTACAATAGTACAAATTTGAGGAGAGAACAGGAGCAGAGGAACCTTGATGTTCACGTGCATAATTTTCTGAAGGCGGCCAGACAGGTTGAAACAGTTGTCAAGAAAGCTGATTGGATTCTTGGGTTTATAAATAAAGTCAGAGTGTAAAAGCAAGGAAGTGATGCTGCAACACTAAAATCATTGGTCAGACTACATTTGGAGTACTGCATGTCTTATTTAAGGAAGGATGTTAAATCCCTGGAGTGCAAAGGAGATTTACTAGAATGGTGCAAGGAATGAGGGAATTTTGATACAAGAAACTGGGCTTCTTTAAGTAGAGAAGATTAAGAAGTGGCTTAATTGAGGTGTTCAAAATTATGAACAATTTTGACAGGGTACAAAACTTGGTATGATAGTAACTAGGGGTCACAATTTCAAGATTGTCAGCAAGCGAACTAGGAGCAAGATTAAGAGAAGGTTCTTTATTCAGAGTTATTAGGATTTGGAATGTGCTGCCTGGGAGTGTGGTGGAGGCAGATTCCAAAGCAGAGCAGATATATGCTCGAATGTGATCAATTTAGGCTGTGGAGGTAAGGCTGGAGAATGAGACTAGCTGGGTACTACTTTGAGGAACCATTACAGACACAATGGATCGAATGGCTTCTTCCTGTACTGTAAAATTATATGGTTCTATAAATTGGTGTACTTGAAAGTGCAAATGCTAATCATTTGCTTTCTTTGTCTGTAGGCAAGGTCTCTATTAAAAATAATCACTCATCCAGAATGGAAGCTCTTTGTTTTTGTCAGCCTTCAGACTATTTCCAATATTGCAAATATAAATTCTCGCCATCTAGTACACTGGTTACAGTGTTGTCGAGAAAAGACTCTTTGACTTGAAAGATTTGCATTGTATTGAAATAAATTCCAAATAGTATGTCTTGATATTGACAGTGATGTGCACAGGTGAAAAACAGAGCACTGTGACAGGAAATTGGACTCATCAATGAAGTGAAGCCTTTATTGCATTTATGTTACTGCCATTGCAATGTAAGACTTATTTCTGGCAGGATTGGGAATTGATAAACCATTGATATTCTGTTTAATCTGAAGGTTAAAAAGCAAAAGCCTTTTATTCAAATTAGTTTAAAATTGTGGGGCCCAAAGTTAGGCATCTAGTCACACGTTTTTGGATCATTGGAAGCAAATATAGATTGCGGGGTCTTAGAATATTGTATATTCGGCAAAGAAGCTGCACCTTACAACTGAATAACTTCAACTTATGTTCGCAGTGAGAACAGTTTACAATGGCTGCCAGAGTGCATAGTGTAATTAGTGTGAATTGGAATTTATTTCCATGGGCCACCTTCATACTGTCGTTACTGGCTTCGGTGTACATGCTACAGTTCTCGTGGTTTATTTCTGTTTTTTTATTCAGGCCAGTTTAAGCGGAAGTAAGATTAGCTTTTGCTGTTAGAGTTTCAGTGCTGAATGAAAAATTGGACTCCTGCTTTGTTAAGCTGATCATTTTGCTATTTGTGGAAAAAAAATTGCTATCTTCAATGCATTTAAAGGTTAAAATTTAGTGTCTGATGCCCACCTTCTCTCTAGTCTGGAGCCTCATTGTCCTTTTCAGCTCTGGGGCAGTTACAGGAGGGCATGGCTCGTTTTGTTGCTTGTTTCCCATAGATCCATAATGATGATGGTGTATGGCTGAGACTGAATGATGAGACTGTAAAGAAGTATGTTCCCAACATGAATGGTTACACTGAAGCCTGGTGCCTCTCTTTTAACCAACACCTGGGCAAGAGCCTTCTGGTCCCTGTTGATGTAAGTAACGGTGCCAATGATGAAAAGCCTGTTATGGCAATTTAACCCCTTTGCTGTCTGTGAGCACTGCTTCACACTGTTTACTAAAATCTCCACTAATTAAAATTTATTCGCTTGTATCTTTTAGTCTTTTAACTGTTATAATTGACATGATGCTGCAGTTTATTTAGTTCTCGCACAATAAGTACACTCATTTTAAAGGCTATCTTTTAGAAGGCAGAAGTCCTTTGATAGGAAGGGCAGAATTCTCTTCAAAGGGTTTGTAGAAAACAAATAAACTAAGGCACAGAATTAAGCTGCAGCAAACTAATGCAATATTTAACCAAGTAATACTTTGTGTAATTTCTGTCATTGCTTTGTAGGATAAAGAAAAAAATGTCAGGTCATTAGTGAAAATTACTTGGTCAAGTTCAGACATTTAGTAATTATCAGAGGACACGTGTTGAATATTTTTCTGCACGTTTCATGTTCCAATGTTGTCCTCTATTTTATCAGTGATAATGATGCTGGCTACATTGAGACTAAATATAACTTTTGAAATATATATTTGATCAGTTAGCCAATTAATTTATTGATTAATTGTGCAGCACCTTTTTATAATGCTTGGAATTGTCTGATACAGACTACTTTCATTGCATAATTTAACAGTTATGCAAGATGTAGAATGCAGAAAATTTGTATTGAAGATATTTGGAATGTAAGAGGTGGGGAGAATACTGTTCAGTCTTAAAGATAACTTAAGTCTCTGGCATAATACAAATCCAAGTAAAATTCTTAATTTGCCAGCCACACTCCTGTTTAATTTGTTTGCTCCACAATTCTAGTGCAGAACATTGCTAATTGGTGAGAAAATTGGGGGTTCAGTATTTGAATGATAAATGACACTGGTTATTGCTAATAGGTTAAAAAGTGCTTAATGATTTTTAAATAAGAGGCAGTGTATCCCTTCCTTCCTGTTCCCTTGATTCTCTTCTTTCCCAAGACCAGTATCATGTCACATGTACTGTGACAGTACTGCTAGTCACACCACATCTTTATTGATGGTATTAGAAGAGGAAAAGCCTTTATAAATGCAGTATTAAAGCAGTACTCTCCTGTCATAAGTGCAACCTTTGTCTGCAGTGGAATCCTATTTGCAGAATTGTCCCTTTTGGCCTGTTCTCTAATATTTAAAAGGGAAGAAAAGGTGCAATCCAGAAAATGTAAATAGAAGTAATGAAAATCAACAATACTTTTAATACTGTATGCCAGCAGCTTTGCAATTAACACTTGATGGGTGTTTCATAATCTATAGCTTGTGCTATTAACCTGTGCCAATATTCAAGGCAGGGTTGGTAAAGTTTACAAGTATTTTTAATGGTTTAAATTCAGTTAAAGTAAAAATGCTTACAATGCAATTCAACTATGTTTGGCCACATCTTAGTCTAATATGAATTGATTTTTTAAAAATAAAAACCATCTGAATCTGAATATTCTTTAAATTGGCTATAGCTACAATTAATATAGTTAATTTACATTTTTTGAATCTTGCAATATATGCATTTATTATATTTTTGCGACTAATTTCCATTTGCCAATGATTTATTCTAACATCCAAGAAATTAAAGTCTGCTTGCATGCTCTAAAGCCATTTATTATAAAACATTTAGTCAAAGGAGTATCTGAACTCACAAATTGTTCACACATGGCAGCTTACGGGTTAATGGAATCAAGCAACACGATGGTATTTCTAAACGATAGCACATTTGCTGTTAATTAAGATTTTCTCAAGCAAGCCATATTATTTCTGGCTTGTTACCCACAGTACAATTGCAGGTATCTTATATGCATGCTATAGGGATTTCTTTGCTAATATTGGCACTTCTGTATTGCAAGATTGCAGGTGGGTTGTGGACTGGACAGTTCAAAAATTGCAGATTGAGGTTTGCATCTATCTAATTGAGTTTTGTCAAGTAAAAGTCAAAAGAGAGGTACTAGTTTAGTACATTCAGTGTTGTGCAGTCAGCTTTTGCTTTATTGATTTCATGACCATGAATCTCATTAAATTTCAACAGTTTGTTTCAAGTAAGTCATATGCATTCCTGACAAGCTTATTTTCTGCTTTATTTTGAGCAAATTGTTAACACATTTTGCATTTATCCAGAAGAACATTTAAATTGAAGTTGCTTTTGATAAGTGCATAAATTTCGTTGTGAATTTTCCAATGTAGTACAATTTTACTGAAGGTGTGAAATAACTGCCTTTCTTTAAATGTGTGCCTTGTTTTTAAACAATACTTAGACCTGTGCTTATTGTGTGATATGTAGTGAATCAATTGTGACTTGCCTGTTGAAGGCTATATGGATGTGATGGACCAAGTATGTTTAATGTTTAAGTATCATTATGTTGAATCTCCTGTAGTTTTTTCACCTTACAATTCTCTTTGAAATTTTTTTCAATTGCATGATTTTCTGAATAATATTGTTCTTCTAAAATTAATGGATTGAATAATACTTAATTTGCCTTTGCCAATTAATTGTATTCTTTAGCAATTCTTTTTCGGTTTGCAACACTTCTTCCACACCTGCACAGGATAATTGAAAATGTGTTGCTATCTGATTGGCGATGCTCCTCTCCAGTACTTCCCATCGCAGCCTCTTGTTTATTTTACCAAAACTTTCCAGAATTATATTTCAGTCCTGAAGTCTTCTACTGTTAATAATTTATTTATCCTTGAATCCTCGCTATTGAGATTGACTCATCGCACTATCTGCTCACATAGCAGCATAAAAACTCCATCCTTCTGTTCGTTATCTTCTCCTGACACAATTCATGCAGTCTTTTACCTCAAACCTAGCATCTCTTCTTGCCTTTCTAACTTTGCTGACCAACATGTGGCCCTCAACCTTTCTCTTCTGCTGAAGTTACTTTTTGGCTAATCTATTGAGCAAAATGTTATCAACTTTGAATAAATAGGATATTATTTAATAAGTTAGAATAATTGACTCTTTATGGAACATGAATTAGCTCATCATTCACAGAAACAAATAAAAGCAAATTTATCTCTCTTTTCCATAACTGTCTTTTGTTAATTCATCCAGTTTAATGTCCCTCTTTTCCTTTATGTATAGTTCTTACATACTTTTCACATGCATTTTCTATTAATCTCACTCTTGTGTGCATTATTCTGCTGTATGCATGTCCATGTAATCTCATTTTTAAGATTTAAAACATAATTATTTTGTGTAGTTAGTTTTTTAATTTAAATTTTATAAAGTTCTGAATACTCTGCAAGAAGTTTGAATTTGAAAGTTGGATTATAATGACTTTGCTATTTTGAAGTTATTTGAATACATGCAGTTTCCTAATCTTATGTTTCCCAGAACCTGTTGGGAATGTGTGATAGGTCCTGGCTGGGAAGGAGCGGTTTTCCTGGGGTTTCATTCTAGTGCAGTAGTGACTGGGAAAGATCAAGGCTGGAATTACATTTGATGGATCAGCTCAGGAAGTTGAATTAAATGGGCCTCTGCGTTAGATTGCCAGAACATAGGGCTAGGTCCATAGGTGTAAGAAGGATGAGACCTTGAGCCTCTTGAAAGCAGCTTATTTGAGGTTAGAATGTGATGTCTTAATATTTTTAATGGATAGGAAAGTGCAGGAAGTTGGTATACTTGAAGGGCATGCCTACGAAGCAATGTTTAGAGCTGGACTTGGGTCAAATAGCAATGGAATTCATTGGGAGAAGTTGGGAAAAGTGGTGACATGGTGGTAACATTATTGTATGAGTAATCCAAAAACCTAGCATAATACTTTGGGAGCAGTTGGTTCAAATTCCATTGTATCTGATGAAAATATTTTAATTCAGTGACAAGAATCTGAAATAAAGAGCTTCCCTAATATCAACCATGTAATCATTGTTGATTGGTCTAAATTGTCATTTCGCTCAATGCCCATTCAGGAAGGAAAACTTCTATTCTTATCTGGTCTGGCCACATGTAACTCTACTTGCAGCCCATTGGTTGACTCAACTGTCATCTGCAATGGCTTTGTCTGACCAATCCGCTTAGGAGCCATTAGAGGTGAGCAGCAAATGCAGGCTCAGCGGGCGACAGCCATGTCCATCGATTAAATATCAAATAATTACAAGGTGATACATTTGCAGAGGTCGAATATGGAAAATGAATGCACAATTAATGGGAGAATACAGAATTGTAGACAGTAAGGTACCTTGGGATAAATGTCTCTAGATCCCTGAAGGTAGTAGGATGAGTTTATTAAATGGTTAAGGATATAAGTAGAATTCTTTCCTTTAACTAGCATAAAAGACCAGGAGGTTATGTTTATTCATTGGGCCATAATCTGAGTACTATACGCAATTCTGGTCAGCTCATTACTGAATAGATGTAATTGCAGAGGAGATTTTTGAGGGTGCTGCCAGGACTGGAAAATGAAGCTATGAGGACAAATTAGTTTCAACAGAGAAGATTTGGTTAAGATGTACAAAATTGAGGGCCCTGGAATGGAATAGATATAAAGGAGAAAGTGAGGTCTGCAGATGCTGGAGATCAGAGCTGGAAATGTGTTGCTGGAAAAGCGCAGCAGGTCAGGCAGCATCCAGGGAACAGGAGAATCGATGTTTCGGGCATAAGCCCTTCTTCAGGAACTTGCAAAGTGCAAAACTTGACCTACTCTTGGGAAATAAGGCAGGGCAGATGACTGAGGTGCCAGTAGGGGAGCACTTTGGGACCAGCGACCATAATTCTATTCATTTTAAAATCATGGAAAAGGATAGACCAGATCTAAAAGTTGAAGTTCTAAATTGGAGAAAGGCCAATTTTGACGGTATTAGGTAAGAACTTTCAAAAGCTGATTGGAGGCAGATGTTCGCAGGTAAAGGGACGGCTGGAAAATGGGAAGCCTTCAGAAATGAGATAACAAGGATCCAGAGAAAGTATATTTCTGTCAGGGTGAAAGGAAAGGCTGGTAAGTAAAGGGAATGCTGGATGACTAAAGAAATTGAGAGTTTGGTTAAGAAAAAGAAGGAAGCATATGTCAGGTATAGACAGGATGGATCGAGTGAATCCTTAGAATATAAAGGAAGTAGGAGTATACTTAAGAGGGAAATCAGGAGAGCAAAAAGGGGACATGAGATAGCATTGGCTAATAGAATTAAGGAGAATTCAAAGGGTTTTTACAAATATATTAAGGACAAAAGGGTAACTAGGGAGAGAATAGAGCCCCTCAAAGATCAGCAAGGCGGCCTTTGTGTGGAGCCACAGAAAATGGGGGAGATACTAAATGAATATTTTTGCATCAGTATTTACTGTGAAAAAGATGTGGAAGATTAGACTGTCGGGAAATAGATGGTGACTTCTTGCAAAATGTCCAGATTACAGAGGAGGAAATGCTGGATGTCTTGATACGGTTAAAGGTGGATAAATCCGCAGGACCTGATCAGGTGTACCCTAGAACTCTGTGGGAAGCTAGAGAAGTGATTGCTGGGCCTCTTGCTGAGATATTTGTATCATCGATGGTTGCAGGTGAGGTGCCAGAAGATTGGAGATTGGCAAATGTGGTGCCACTGTTTAAGAAGGGCAGTAAAGACAACCCAGGGAACTATAGACAAGTGAGCCTGACCTCAGTGGTGGGCAAGTTGTTGGAGGGCATCGTGAGGGACAGGATGTACATGTATTTGGAAAGGCAACGACTGTTTAGGGATAGTCAATGTGGCTTTGTGCGTGGAAAATCATGTCTCACAAACTTGATTGAGTGTTTTGAAGAAGTAACAAAGAAGATTGAGGGCAGAGCAGTAGATGTGATCTAAATGGACTTCAGTAAGGCGTTCGACAAGGTTCCCCATGGGAAACTGATTAGCAAGGTTAGATCTCATGGAATAAAGGGAGAACTAGCCATTTGGATACAGAACTGGCTCAAAGGTAGAAGATAGAGGGTGGTGGT
>NC_057715.1:28300199-28301250 GCF_004010195.1 Chiloscyllium plagiosum | reverse complement strand
TGGATTACAGGCAGGCGAGGAAGGAGCTCAAAAATGGTCTGAGGAGAGCCAGGAGGGGGCACGAGAAAGGCTTGGCAGAACGGATTAGCGAGAACACAAAGGCATTTTACACTTATGTGAAGAATAAGAGAATGGTCAAAGAAAGAGTAGGGTCGATCAGGGATAGCTTAGGGAATTTGTGTGTGGAGTCTGAGGAGGTGGGGAAGACCTAAATGAGTTTTTTGCATCTGTCTTTATGAAAGAAACGAACTTTGTAGTGAATGAAATCTTTGAAGAGCAGGTGTGCATGCTGGAATGGATAGAGATAGAGGAAGCTGATGTGCTGAAAATTTTGTCAAACATTACGATTGACAAGTCGCCAGGCCTGAACCAGATTTGTCCTCGGCTGCTTTGGGAAACGAGAAATGCAATTGCTTCGCCACTTGCGAAGATCTTTGCATCCTCGCTCTCCACTGGAGCCTTACCTGAGGACTGGAGAGAAGCAAATGTAATTCCTCTCTTCAAGAAAGGAAATAGGGAAATCCCCGGCAATTACAGACCAGTAAGTCTCACGTCTGTCGTCTGCAAGGTATTAGAAAGGATTCTGAGGGATAGCATCTATGACCATCTGGAAGAGCATGGCTTGATTAAATGTAGTCAACACAGCTTTGTGAGGGGCAGGTCATGCCTCACAAACCTTATCGAGTTCTTTGAGGATGTGACTAGAAAAGTTGATGAGGGTCGAGCTGTGGATGTGGTGTATATGGACTTCAGCAAGGCATTTGATAAGGTTCCCCATGGTAGGCTCATTCAGAAAGTCAGGAGGAATGGATACAGGGGAACTTAGCTGTCTGGATACAGAATTGGTTGGCCAATAGAAGACAGCGAGTGGTAGTAGAAGGAAAATATTCTGCCTGGAAGTCTGTGGTGAGTGGTGTTCCACAGGGCTTTGTCCTTGGGCCTCTACTGTTTGTAATTTTTATTAATGACTTGGATGAGGGGATTGAAGGATGGGTCAGCAAGTTTGCAGACGACACATAGGTTGGAGGTGTCGTTGACAGTATAGAGGACT
>NC_057715.1:28266941-28299855 GCF_004010195.1 Chiloscyllium plagiosum | reverse complement strand
TGAGGTATACAAGATAATGAGAGGCATAGATAGAGTCGATAGCCAGAGACTATTTCCCGGGGCAGAAATGACTAACACGAGGGGTCATAGTTTTAAGCTGGTTGGAGGAAAGTATAGAGGGGATATCAGAGGCGGGTTCTTTACACAGAGTTGTGAGAGCATGGAATGCGTTGCCAGCAGCAGTTGTGGAAGCAAGGTCATTGGGGGCATTTAAGAGACTACTGGACATGCACATGGTCACAGAAATTTGAGGGTGCATACATGAGGATCAGTGGTCGGCACAACATTGTGGGCTGAAGGGCCTGTTCTGTGCTGTACTGTTCTATGTTCTTGGTGTGCAGGTTCATAGCTCCTTGAAAGTGGGGTCGCAGGTAGAAAGGATAGTGAAGAAGGCGTTTGGTTTGCTTTCCTTTATTGGTCAGAATATTGAGTACAGGAGTTGGGAGGTCATGTTGCGGCTGTACAGGATATTGGTTAGGCCACTGTTGGAATATTGCGTGCAATTCTGGTCTACTTCCTAACGGAAAGATGTTGTGAAACTTGAAAGGGTTCAGTAAAGATTTACCAGGATGTTGCCAGGGTTGGAGGATTTGAGCTATAGGGAGAGGCTGAACAGGCTGGGGCTGTTTTCCCTGGAGTGTTGGAGGCTGAGGGGTGACCTAATAGAGATTTACAAAACTATGAGGGGCATGGATTGGATAAATAGACAAAGTCTTTTCCCTGGGGCGGGGGAGTCCAGAACTAGAGGGCATAGGTTTAGGGTGAGAGGGGAAAGATATAAAAGAGACCTAAGGGGTAACTTTTTCATGCAGTTTGGTCCGTGTATGGAATGAGCTGCCAGAGGATGTGGTGGAGGCTAGTACAATTGCACATTTAAGAGGCATTTGGATGGGATCTGAAGAGGAAGGGTTTGAAGGGATATTGGCCGGGTGCTGGCAGGTGGGACTAGATTGGGTTGGGATATCTGGTCAGCATGGACGGATTGGACCGAAGGATCTGTTTCCGTATTGTATATCTCTATGACTCTAAGTTGGGTGGATAAATTTTAATTGGCACAGACACAATGGAGCCAAGTGGCCTCTTTCTGTGCCGGAAACATTGCGATTCTGTAGAGTGCTGCAGTTGGATCCAGGTCCTTTTGAGACTGTGTAGTGTGCCTATGCAGTGGAAAGCTATTTTACATAGCTTAGGTCAGGTTTAAGGGCACTCATTTCCTTAAATATTACTTTGTTTTGGAATTGTGGAATATACTTGCGAATGAAGTGCTTGGGAAGCCAAAATGACTGGTGCAAGTACTGTGAACAGACCTTTTCCAGAAATATGATTGATCCTGGTATCGTTCCTTCAAGTGAAATATTCAGGTTCTCTTTGAATGTGAACTTTGACTCAATCAAACAAAATAAGACTTTGTAATAATCAAACATATTTGTCTTACACCACAGATAGGGCCATGTCATAATAGAAGAGTTAGGTTGTGTTACTCAAAAATGTAATTTATGCTTAACTAATTATTTTAAGCTCATATTTTCTAATTGGTCTGTTTTATCTTCGAGAAAGTGAGGATTGCAGATGCTGGAGATCAGAGCTGAAAAATGTGTTGCTGGAAAAGCGCAGCAGGTCAGGCAGCATCAAAGGAGCAGGAGAATCGACGTTTCGGGCATAAGCCCTCCTTCAGGATTCCTGAACAAGTGCTTATGCCTGAAACGTCAATTCTCCTGCTCCTTTGATGCTGCCTGACCTGCTCTTTTCCAGCAACACATTTTTCAGCTCTGTTTTATCTTAGGTCTTTACTTTTGAGTAATTTTCATCTGATCAATCTTATTTCAAATGGGAGGGTGAATAGACATTTGGCTACATACTAACTTTGGATGCTAGTGCTGTTGGCTCCTTATTCCATTGGAGAGTACCTTGCTTTGCTTCAAGATTGAAGAATGTGTCATCAATTTCTTCAGGCATGCTACCCCACTTAGTAAACTGATTTGTGTTTGATCAGTTGGACTTCAGTTAGATTCACTGACTGGAATTTTGTATCTGGTTGGGAATGTAATTTGAGCTTTTTAATTTAAATGCATATTTCAACATTTGATTAATTGGATATTATGGTATAAATATGGTGATGATTTAGTTAATTCAAACATTTTATCAAGCTATCTTGGCATCTTAGTTAGAATCTTACTAGCATCTGCAGTACTCACTTTCACCTATCTTAGTTAGAAACCACTCCAAGTATCTCCTAAACGTTGTTAATTAACTTTCCTTTAATGTTGGTAAAGGCATCCAGGGCCATGGATACCATGACATGGATTTGTTTGTGTAGTGTCAGGTAGGTTTAAACGTAAGTGTAAATGCTCGGTGTTAGATCTTTAAAAGTGTTTTTTTTTAATTGCTGAAATATTATGAATCTTTCAAAAATAAATCTAGGTAAAAGTAAGTTTTGTATGGCATCAACATCTTGATGACATTTGTTTTGTATAACATGACTTTGCTCATAATTTTTCATATCAGATTTTTATTTCTTAACCTTCAGAGCACAAACACAGCATGAAACAGTTTCTCGATATGTGATTTGTCTTCTCCAGGTTTTCATCTTCCAGATGTAAACTACTTAGTTATTTAATTTGCTGTGAAGGGATGCAATTAACTTTTTAGTAAGGGTTTGATAATGAAATTGTGCAGCTACAGAATACTTTTAATTAAAGAATGTAACAGAAGTATGAATTATGAAGTGAGAGGGGAGGCAGTATAAAATAAAGGACAATTCTAAACCGAGTGCGGAAACAAACAGTAAGAAAGTCTGTACAAGTTATTGAAGGTATAGGGGAAGTTGAGAAAATAGTTAGAATTCCAAATTCTATAAATAGAAGCACAGAATGCATAAACAAGGCAGTTATGTTGAACCTTTATTAAACACAGTGTCCCCATTTGTGGGCATTGCATTTTAGGATGATTCCAGGCATAAGAACTTGATTTATATGAAGAGGTTGGAGAAGCTGGGGTGGCTTTGAAAAGAGAGAAGGTTGAGAGGAAATGTGATAGATGTGATCAGCACAAAGATGGCTCTTGACAGATGTCAAACATTCCCATTGACAAAATCTGAGAGACAAACACTGTTTTGAGGTGGTTGGGAAAAGAGCCAAAGGGAACATGTAAAAACACATTTTTTTTTTTAACGCTGTGGCTGTGGTCTGAAATGCACTGCTTTTGAGAGTGTGGTCAAGGGAGATGCAACTTTTGCTTTCAAATGAGCATAAAACAAGCACCCAAACTTATGTGCAGGGCTACGGGGTAAGTGGGTTGAGCTAAATTGCCATTTCAGAGAGCTGACATGGGTTCAGTGGTCCTCCTCATGTATTGTCACCATCCATCAAATTTTTCTTGAGAGCTTGTTCTCTACTGAAACATTTTCAGCGATCTTGTAGAAATCTTCGTTAACCTTAGTAAAAATGAAACATTTTAACAGTTACTATTGTTGAGTACCCTTCGACTTTTCGGAAGATACAAATTTCAGCCTTATCATTTAAATATTCCAGTTGTAAGAGTTTAGCAATTCTCAGCAATATCAATAACCTTTTATATTTATATAATGCCTTTTAAGCAGTAAACTCTCTCAAGCTTGACGAGCTTTATCAGATGAAGATTTAACACTAATCCACTTTAAGGCAAAGACGACAGATGACCTAAAACTTGGTCAAAGAGTTAGGGTTTTAAGAAGCATCATAAGGTAAGAAGGAAGCAGCAGCAAAGAGTTTTAGCAAGACAGTTCCAGAGCTTGGTAGGTATTCACAGCTACAACTGTTAGGGTGGTTAAAATGGGAGGTGCGAGAGATGGAGGACTGCAGATATCTTGGAGTGTTGTAGGGCTGGAGGAAATTAAAGGTAATGAGGAGAAAAGCCATTGAGAAAGCTGAAACAAGGAATGAACAATTTAATATTGAGCCATTGCTGACCAAAGCTTAGCGAGTATAGGGGTACTTATGCATGGTTCTTGGTTCGAGGCTGAAATGTCCAGTAATGAATTGGAATAGTTGAGTCTAGAGCAAAGGCATAGATGAGTGTTGCATCAGCAAATGGGCTGCAGTAATGGCAGATTTGGGCAATGTTATGGAGGTGGAAGTAGATGGTCTTGGCGATGTCAGACTTGTGTCTGGAAGCTCACTTTGGGGGTGAGTAAGATAAAGTTGGCAAGCAGTTGTTAGCAGAAAGGTTGGAGTTGGCGACAGAATGGAGTTTTTGCCAAGACTGAAGGCTATCATTTTGATATTCCAAATATTCAATTGGAGGAAGTTTTATCTCTGCTGAAAATGTGTTGCTGGAAAAGCGCAGCAGGTCAGGCAGCATCCAAGGAGCAGGAGAATCGACGTTTCGGGCATAAGCCCTCCTTCAGGCGTTTTATCTCCTCCAGTACTGGATGTCGGGCAGCATAGAGACTGAGAGGGGATCCTGGGGCACTTGGTAATGCCACATAGGCTGCTTTCTGACCCACATTGCTTTTTGACTGTTAAGATTTCTTGCTGTTTGCACGCAAATAGCAAAGACACTTAATCCATTGTATGAAGGTAAGTATTATATTCTCGTGTTCTGTGGCAGAAATGCTATGTGCATTGACTTGAACTTATTATGAGAAGTCTTTGCTTTCTGATTTACTTTTGTTTATTCTGCACTTCAGAAACTAATTTTAACAGGTTACAGTTAGCACAATAAATTTATCTGCTTTTTCTTCCCAGGAGCCTAAATCCATCACTGATGATTACTTCAGAGAAGTAAATTCACGTCGGTCCCATGAAGTAGTGTTGAAAGAGCAGGAAAAGATGTTCCTGCAAGGCGGACCAGGAGTATATAAGGTAGTGAAGACTGGGCCTTCAGGGCACAACATCAGGAGCTGCCCTAACCTTAGAGGTATCCCCATTGGAATGTTAGTTCTTGGGAACAGAGTCAAGGCATTAGGCGAGGTATGGATTCATGAAAGTGTTATTGCAGGTACCAATCAACACATTAGAGCAAATGCTGCAAATTTGATGTCTTCTCAAGCTTTTGCATAATATTATAAGAGGACATCTGATATTGGTATAATTCCTTCATTAAGAAAATTAGAAATGATGCCTTTGGGTGCTGTGACAAATCGTGGAAGCTTTTATACCGTGCTAACCAAATTTGGTGATCTGAAGGCTCGTACTCTGCTTCTGAGCTGAAAAATCCTATGATTCAACATGATCTATTGCTTTGATTTGATTTGCTTCTGTGTATTCTACACTTAAGGAACTAATTTTCTTTACTGATTTAACTCTTGTTTATTGGATTGTCTTTGCAAATTAATTATAAAAAATACATTTTTATTCCTGTATCTCTCAAATTGCTGCAGAAATTTTGGTAAATATATTCTGGCTGCTCCTTTTATAATTTGAAAGCCAAAACTAAGCATCTAAATTGTGTTATGTTAGATTTTACTGAAATTATTATATTTCACAGAATCTAACAATTTTGAGTGTGTAATTTAAATGTCAAATTTATTCTAAATTTAGTAGTTGTAGTGAGTGTTAAGTGAAACAGTGAAAACTATAATTCACGCATTTTGAATCCTGTACTTACACTCAATAAATCTTTATCGCGGATCCTTATTTATGAAATATGGTTTTTAAAGAAATATTCAAGAACGATACATTCATGAGAAATAATTCTAAGACCTTTTTCTTAATAAAAAATCTGTTGGGCTGGAATTTGCTGAAAATATGATGGCATGTGAATAGCACCAACTTTTGAATGTTTGTTCATGAACAATTGGCTAGTAACTTGTGACAAGGAAAAGGTACCTTGTGAATTGCAAATGGTGAAAGCAGTGTCCATATTTGTTTTTCATGATATTAGTGAAGGTGCTGCATTTGCTTCCTTAATTGTCCACTGCCTTCATCATGTAGTTACTACTATTAATAATAAATACTTGTTTTCATCAACAATGACCTGCTATCAGAACTGAACAAACATAGAAATGATAGAGACACAAAACATTTAAACAATCGAAGCTATGCAGAGTTCTCTTGTTAACTATGAAATGGGACTAAAATGTCAATCGTGTATAATAATTGTTAATGACTTTCAATGATTGTCACCTCTAAATTTTTAAAATTGAGTAACTTATCCATGGTTGTGTGCATGGTACAGTGTCCTTCAGTTTTAAGTATTGAAGCCTTACAAAATTTAAATTCTTAATTTCCCACTTTGTTTCTTTTCTCTTTGTGCTGGATGTTTGTCTGCAGTTGGGGGTGGTGGTGGTGAGGGGCGTACTATAGGTCAAGTGGCAAACCCACCACTTTGCTAATAATGACCAAAAATATGGAAGGTGGGAAATCAGCAGCCTACTGTATGCAAATAAGTAATTGCAAGCTGCTTGAGCTCGTTCCAAGTTCAGTTTACCCTGATATTACACTATCCAGGCCATAAAATGGTTGGAGTGAGGAGGTGAGTAGGTATTCTGTTTTTCACAAGATGCTTAACAGAGTAGAAGATTGTGGACACTATCATCATTTGGAGGGCGGGAGGGTATGATGTGGTGGGGGTGGGATGCCCTTTTCCCATTGAAGACACCCATCCACTCCATTTGTCCATGCACACCTATAATAAGGATCTACAATCATCCCTTGATCCCCATCCTTCACTTCCATAAGTTGTCAAATCCATCCTGCCCAAAGCATTCCATTCCCCAAAATGTATTAGGTTTCCTTCATGGATCTGTGTGCAATCCTGCAACCCCCACTATAGAATTCTGTCAGGTGTTGCTCAAATGTTCTTCCAGACGTCCCCTCCTACCCACTGTACATTTCTGTTTCCTGTCTATCTCATTTCTTCCTTTCATTTCTCAGCACCTAAATTGATAGTGAATTTGTCCTCATTGTCAGTTCTTCCTCTCTTTATTTCTCCATATTTTTTAATGAACCTGTGCAGAAATGTTTTGATATATCTCTGGAGCATATGGGACTTGAATCCATGCCTTCTGGCCCAGAGGTAGGGACACTAACACTGTACCACAAGAGACCCGTTATTTAATCAACCTAGTTAGATGTGTTATTGTACAGTTCAGAAGCAGGTGAGACTTCAACCTGCTCCTTATACCATTCTATTTATTTCTTAGTCCTTTATCCTAATTGGTTGAGACAATATTGGTTCCATCATCCACTCAAAGTCCTGGGTGCCATGTTGTGCTCCACCTAGTATCAGCTCCTTCCATCAATTTGCAAGTTAAACTCATTTCAAGCGAAAGGTGAGAGGAAAACCTGAACTGTTCATGGTGCCATGTGTACCCCTGCTCCAGCAAATTCCAGCCTTTTGTGTTTAAAATCAGAGTGGCATTTTAGCAGTCAGTGGTTAAAAATTCAGAAATTCAATAGGCTATCATATTCCGACTTTGTTTCCTAAGTATTCAGCATTTTAATTTACACCACAGTGTAATAATCTTTAGGCTATAAAAGACCTTTCCAAGCTAAGGCATTTTAAATTGAGAGATGTAAAATATTTAAACAGTCTGAACTCTGCAGGCACCCAAATTCTATTGTTAAATATGGAGCAAGACAAAAGTGTTGTTTGTATAATAGGTGGCAAATCACGAGGGCATATGGATCCAGCTAGATAAGAACACCATGGTGGAATTCTGTGAAAGCGGTGAAGGTGAGGCCTGGTCCTTAGCCAGAGACCGAGGTGGTAATCAGTACCTCAGACACGAAGAGGGTAGGTGCTCATTATTCAGTTAATCACTTTGTGCCAAAGTAATTCTGTTCTCAGTGGTATTTTCAAAACATATTCAAAGTTGGAAGCTAAAGCTGATTATTTGTGATCCTACATACAAAAGTACAAATTGAATCTCTCAGAATGCCACTTGAAATAACAATTCCATTAAAATTATTTCATTATTCGAATTATTAATTCACACTTTACAGCCTGTAGTCTTGCATGACTTTTTCTGTGGGGAAGACTTTATTCCTTTATGATGTACTTGTACTAGAGTTTTTTCTCTTATTTCTCACCAGTATCTTGTAGCTGCATCTGTCTTCAGTCTGGTGATAACTATTTAATCTGCAGAGCTCATTTTCTAAAAACAGGTATAAAACAATTGTGGTTCAATTCCTTTAGTTGTGCCCAACCTTTGCTGGTAATGCACCAGCATTGCCACTATTTTGAGGAGCATCAGTGGTGATCTTCCTTTAGCTGTGAGAATCCGTGCAGGAACACATCATGCCTATTCAGTGAGTCACGTAATAAAGAAAGATGTTATGACTGGGTGAGGCAGGCTGTGGTTCAAAGACCTGCTCGGTTAAAGTTATCTATGGTGTAATCTGTCACGGTCTTGGGCAGAGATTTGTTTTAGGAAAATCCAATATTTTCGACCTTAACATGTCTGTACAGTGTCTTTCTTTTTGGTAAGAGTTGGCTGAAAGCATCAAAATACTAAGTAGTTCCAAAAACTAGTCTTTCAGAATATCAGGTGAAGGCTGCAGAACCATCCATTGTGACACTTATCATGTCCTGGTAAGAGCTTCCCAGGAGTGCCTTCACTGATCATTGAATCCTGCTTCTCTCCAGAGGAGCACATAAAAAAGAATTAAACAAAGCCTCGTAGGGAGACATGTTTAGGGCAGGTAGCCTTGGAAACTAGCTCTGCAATTCATAACTTAGTACATGAATGTCAACAGAATGGAGGCTGCAAAAGGTAGATTTATTTTCTTAGGTAGCAAGCATTCCTCCATATTTATTGCTCTCTACTAGGTGAAGTGATATAATGTGTTTACTGTTTTTGGAATATGTTTGTAAGAAGTATGTAAAGAAGTATATAAAGAAGGATCTTAGCTTGAAGGATGTTTTTACACTCAGGAATTTGATACAGTTCAAGCTTGCTACCTTCTAGTGTATCTTAGAGATGAGATAAGTTACCAAGAGTGAAACATAATTCACAATATTGTTGTTAGGCTTCAATTTCAGAGCCCCTTCCCAATGTGAACTCACCTACTGAGCCATTAAAATCTCATACTAAAATGAGACATCTGTTTTGTCAAAAGGCCTTGGACTCGAAAACATACTCTGAAAAGAATATTCCATTGCTATATGATGGTTGTTCTTTTCCCCTTTTTGCTCAACGCCCCTCTAGCAGGTATTCAGGATTAAATGTAACACAGAAACTGTCATTCCTTTGTTCCAGTGTAATCTCAAATATTTATGTAAGCATTTTGCACTTCAATTTCCAAGCAATACAGCAGAAAACCGCAGTTTTAAAACCATGATTACGCCTAGTAAATTTTGACCCCAGTGCAAATGTTAATTTTATTAAGCTGCCCTAACTTAGTTTACAATCTTGCCAAAAATTGCTTAAAATAATTTTCTTTGACAGAACAAGCACTGCTGGATCAAGCACCTCAAACACCACCACCTAGTCCTTTCACAGCTCCTGCTTTCAACAGGAGTGCAAGTGGAAACAATACTCAAGGATTTGACTACAGTCTTGCAAATGCTAAAGGTATGTGAAAATTATCATGTATTTAGTTAGAGGGGATCCACATACTGTAAATATTGCCCTGTTTTGTTTTGCTGCTTCATTCGAGTCAGTCTGTTCTGTGTTTCTCTCCTTTTCTAATTGGAATTATTTGGTTCATAAATAAAGAGAAAGAAATAGAATTCAGTCTCTGAAATAGCATTTATAGTAACGTTTGTTGGCAGAAATCCTTTAAGCTCTGGAATTTCCTCCCTAAACCCATGTGTGTGTCTCATTCTGTGATCTTGAAGATGTTAAATCAAAGGTAGTCATAAGAGATATACAGCATAGAAACAAATCCTTCGATCCAACTCATCCATGCTTACCAGGTATCCCAAGCTGATCTAGTCCCATGTGTCAGCATTTTGCTCATATCTCTCTTAACCCTTCCTACTGATGTACCCTTCCAGATGGTTTTTAAATGTTGTAATTGTATCTGCCTCCACCACTTCCTCTGGTAGCTCATCAAATGCATGCACCACCCACTGCATGAAAAGTTTGCCCCTTAAGTCCCTTTTAAATCTTTCCCCTCTCATCTTAAACCTATGCCCTCTAAGTTTTGGATTTGACTACCCTGGGGAAAATGACCTTGGCTATTTACCCTCTCCAAGCCCCTCATGATTTTCTAAACCCCTATGAGGTCATCCCTTGGCTTCCGACACTCAATGGAAGATAGCCCCAGCCTATTCTGCCTCTCCCTATAGTTCAAACCCTCCAATCCTGGAAATATCCTTGTAAATCTTTTCTGAACCCTTTCAAGTTTAACAACATCCATCCTACAAGCAGGGAGACGAGAATTAAACTCCATATTCCAAAAGTGGCCTCACCAATGTACTGTACAGTCACAACATGACCTTCAACTCCTGTACACTGACCAGTGAAGGCAAGCATGCCAAATGCTGCCTTCACCACTGTCTACCTGCAACTCCCACTTTTAACGAACTATGCATCTGCATCCCAGGTCCCTTTGTTCGGCAACACTGTCAAAATCTAAATACTACTTTAACTCTAAAACCTCTGATCAAGCTGTTGATTGTCTCCTCATCTTTCTCCCCATGCAACTTTGTGCTATTTTGTTTTATAATGCTTCTTGAAAGAGAGAAGGCTGTTCTAGATCTGGTCATGTCTAGCAGGCTGATTAATGACCTCAAAGTGAAAGTATCCCTATATAGCTCTTAATAGGGCTCAATAGGTTTCTTCAAACAGATAAAGTAGGTTATTTTCTGTGTGCTCCAGAATAATGTAGTCGTATACATTTTGGAGACCTGTTGCTGTCATGCACAACGGTGTTAGCTTTCCAAACTAAAAGATTGAAGGCAATCTATTATACCTGTATTTAATTTGGACCCTGGGTGAGAGGGCACCTTTGCCGTTAGAATGATGCTAGCAAGTTGGAGAAAACTGAAGGTACAAACACACTGTTTTATGTTGATTCTGATTGGAAAAATCATCACACATCATTATGTTTAACAGTTATACTGATTTGGAAATCCATGCACCATTTCCAGTGATAAGATATGTGTACTTGAGCTAATTAATGCTGAAAATGAAAATCTACTCTCTTTTCTTGGTACAGAAAATTGCTTGGAATGAAAGAGTCTTTCTAGTCCAGGTTTACTTGCACTCCTTTCAAAAGTGAATCCCAAAACTCACTAGCAATTTTCAAAGCAAATGTTGATAATTCTGTGGTGCCTTGTTTATATACATTGGCTTTGAGTCATATTATTGTATGCTGTATTTAATTATTTCTTGTTCACTCTCGTTGCTTCCATTTTGTGTTAAAACAACAGTTTATAAACTTGTGTTAAAAAGCTTTTGTTAATTGTATCCCAAACTTTTCTCTTAAAGATGAAATCACTGCAGACCTTGGCATAGGATCATTCACTGAGCCTGGTAAGTGTAGGGTATTATGATGGGGAATATTATGGAGTATTCATTTGCTTTTCACTATTCGAATAAAGGTAGGAAGGAATATTAATTTTTAATAACTATGGCAAGGTAATGTCTTCCATTCTCCTTCCAAAATAAAGCTTGTTTATTTTCCTAATTCAATGGAATCTGTTGAGCTTCATTTGCCCATAACTTTGTAAAATTGGAATATTATGAGTTCAAAACTGAATTTAAATTTGAAATTTGAATAATGTAGTTTACAGGACCATTCTTGCAATTTTGATTCATTTTGCATCCAAATAAAATTTTTTGGAAGATTCCAAATTTTAAGTTGGTTCTGGCGGCATGTTTGAGGAATCTAATTATTTTGTCTATGTTCTTTGTTGGTTGACTTCCAGAATTACTGGACTGTAATGTAAAGGTTCTATCTTTTTGTTTTCCATGTATAGAAGATATCTTAAGCACACCATGATTCAATAAACTAATTTTTATATTCATCATGACTTGATTGTTTCAGTTATGTGTATAATGTCAAGCTTTATAGTAACGTTTTGCACATTAGCATGCTGCCCATTGCAAATTTTTTTTAGTTGAGCTCCTTTGTCTAGTTCATAACCTTAACACCGTCCCTGGAAAGCAAGGATCTCAACTGACATATTTTCAGACCAAGTAGAGATCTAAAGTTAGCACTTATGAGCTTAGCAAGAGAAGCATGAAGTAGATTGGTAACATTAAGTGGAATATTTAATTTTCCCTCTGCGTTTTGTAGAAAAGCACTGAGCATCAGATTAACACTTCCTCCTGTGTGGTATGATTTAAGTTCAGGCTATTAAGATCTTAATGGAACCTGAAAACCCACTACTTCTACCATCTTGCAGTTGGACATCGATTATTCACTGAACTCATTCTCAGTCAGGCATTTTATCTCTTGGATCAATTTAACCTTCATACCTATTGTAGTGTTTCCCCAGATTGAGCACCTTGAAATTTCTCAAAATGACTTCCTGTTTGAGTTCTTGTTGAGGAATAGAAAATGAGGAACCTCTGTCACACCAACATCCAGTAATCACAAGGAGCTTGTGGTGGAGACCACTGGGCCAAAACACACAGTCACCACACAGCATCTTCTGATACACCTGTTCTTTAAAAACAAATCTTTTAATTAATCCTAAACAGTCAGGGCAAGGTCGGGTTGTGGATTCTGCACGATTGCCATTATTTTCATCTTTTGAGACTTTAACCCAAATGATATAGGTAGTAGAGATCAAATTGTCAAGTTATTTTGCAACCTTTACAGTTAACTTCTGGCTTCCAAGTAACTCAAAGACTTTTGCACAATCTCTTTAGAAGCTGATCACAGCGAAATCTTTTTAAGCCCCTGTGTATGTTACAGCTGATGCTTAGACCAGGGGCTCAAAAGTTATTATTGTATACTCAGGCTGCAGGATTCTTCAAAGTAGTCCATGTATTTACATTGCAGAGCGTGACTTGCACTAGAGTTATTTTGTAAATTAAACCAAGGTCACTGAGAAGTTAGATTTCCTTTGTAAATTCAACTATGACACTATAGGAGAACGTTTTATATCTAGTCTTTTATTCTGCAGAAGTAATCCGAGGTTCTCTGTTCACATTCTGTTATTGTATCTACTTGGAGCTGTACTTTCGAACATAATCTTTGTTTCTGTTTCTTAAGTTTGAAGTATATAATTGTCAGAATATGCTTCCAGGATGATTGCTTCCATATTTGCAACTCATCCACAGTTTTGGAAAAATTGAAATACACATGTACAACGAACATCCAAGGCAACAAATTGTTTTCTAATTATCTGTCCTCCTCTTAACTACCCCCCCCCCCCCACGCAAAAGAAAGAGTACGAACAGGGATAACCTTTTGTGAAAAGAGTCACTTTGTTTCATAAAAGCATAAATAATAGGAGCAGCCATCCAGCCACTGAATCTGCTTCGACATTTGATATAATCATGGCTGATTATCCAATTCAGTACCCTGTTCTAGCTTTCTCCACATTTTTTGATCTTGCTAACATCTATATCTAGCTCCTTCTAGAATACATTCAATGTTTTGGCCTCAGCTGCTTTCTGTGACGGGGGATTCCACAGGCTCGCCACTCTCTGGGGGAAGAAATGTTTCCTCATCTCAATTCAGAGGCCTATCCATATCCATAGCTTGTTATTCCTCTTTGTGGATTTCCTGCTCAGCAGGAACAACCTTCCTGCATTTCCCCTGTCTAGGCCTGTTCAAATTTTATAGGTTTGTTTCCCTCCTGTTTGTTTCTTTACTCCAGTAATATATTCCTAACTGATCCAATCTCTCCCTGCCATTTCCGATTTACTCATGTGAATAATTCCTATGTTGCACTTCCTCCATAACCAGAGTATCCTTCCTCCAGCGTGGAGACCAAGATTGTATACAGTACTCCAGGTGTGATCTCAACATTGTACATAATTTCAGGAAGATATCCCTGCTTTTTTACTTGAATTCTCTTGCAATGAAAGTCAGCATAACATTTATGTTCACTGCCTGTTGTATCTGCCTACTTACTTTCAGAAACTGGTATACAGGTCTCATTGCACCTCCCTCTTTTCTAATCTATTGCCATTCAAATAATCTATCTTCCTGTTTTTGCTGTCATAGTAGATAACCTCATATTTACCCATATTACGCTCCATCTGCTATACATTTGCCCAGTCACTCAACTTGTCCAAATCTCACTGAAGTATCTCTGCATTCTCCTTGCAGGTTACACTCACACCAAGCTTTCTCAAATTGTCCTAACATAGGGATCATATTTTGGCAATTGGTTTTTCACTATGCGCATTGCATTTCTCAGCAATTTAAGGAAAGCTCTATTTTGTATATAACACAGCTTTCTATCATATAGTTGTCTGTTTTCTAGCTTTGGGAATTGTCCTCTCCAGCAGGCTACTTCTGATTTCAGAATGGTGTCATCTCTGTGAAATTGAGTGTACAGATGGGCTTTTGCTGTCTGGCCCTTAATTGTCATTCAAAAGCTGCTTGAAACCTGTGTGGTGGAATATATTCTCTCTGTAGGTGCCATGCTGACTATAGAAATTTCAGTGGCAACAAATTAAAACTGAGCATTGAGATACCACAATGTTGGGTTAAAAAGCGAGTTCAGTGCATGGATCATTAGTTAAGTTCCTGTCTCTCTTTTGCAGCATATATTGAAAAATATTATTTCTGATTCAGGTGCTAGCAGCCCGCCAAATTGATGATCATATTTCAATTGGAATCTCCTGTTAAAGCATCACAGTCGATTGAAGCTGACATGAGCATTCCATATTACTCAGCAAGGTTAACTATAAATATTTAAGACACGGGAGAAGGACTGCATACAGTAAGACAGTGTCAGTGAAATCCCTGACCCCCCGAAACATTGTGAAGTATTGAGTTATGAAATGTAATGCAGAAAAGGGTGAATGGTATATTTTGCTAAGAAAAATGAGATTGAACATAAACAATGGACAAGTGTAAAGTGGAGGTTGAAGAATAGATCCTGAATAAAATTCAGTATCTTGTTATTTTTCTGAATAGATTCTTAGAACACACAAGCAAAGAAGTAATTGAATCTTCAGAAAAATCTCGTTCAGCCTCAATTGGAGTATCATATCCAATTCAGGGCACTACACTTTAGGAAGGACATGAAGGCTTCAGAACAGGCTGAGAAAAGATTTAGGAAGACTGTTCTGGGATGAACTTCTGTTACATGGATAAATTGTCAAAGTTGGAACTCTTTTCCTTGCAGAATAAGTTAAAGAGTCATGTAGAACAGACACTGACCCTTGGGTCTAACCAGTCCATACCGACCATAATCCCAAACTAAACTAGTTCCATATCCCTCTAAACACTTCCTATTCATGTACTTACCTAAATGTATTTTTAACGTTGTAACTGTAACCACATCCACCACTTCCTCTGGAAGTTCATTCCACACGCAAACCACTCTGTAAAAAGAAAGAAAAAGTTGCCTCTCATGTCTTTCTCAACTTTTTCTCCTCTTTTTCCATTAAAATATGTCCCCTAGTCTTGAATCCCCACCTGCTATTCACTTTATCTATACACTTCATTATTTTATAAACCTCTATAAAGTCACCTCTCAACATCCAATGCTCCATTGAAAGAAGCCCCAGCTTATCCAGTCTCTCCTCCATTCCCAGAAATATACTGATAAATCTCTGCTGAACCCCCTCCAGCTTAGTAATATCCTTCCTATAACAGGGTGATCAGAATTGACACAGAAGAGGCCTCACCAATTTCCAATGTAGCTTCAACGTGATGTCCCAACTCCTTTTACTCAATGAATGCAAGCATGCTAAATGCCTTCTTAACCACTTTATCTATATGTAATGCAAACATCAATGAGTTATGTACCTGAACCCCTAGGTGTCTCTGTTCTACAACACTTTCCAAGGACCTGCTTTTAATTATGTAAGTCTTGTCTTTGTTTGTTTTACCAAAATGCAATACCTTACATTTATTAAAGTTAATCTTCGTTTGTCTCTTTTCACCCCATTGACCCAATTGATCTCTTTGTAATTTTAGATAGCCTTCTTCACCGTCCATTGTACCTCCAATCTTGGTGTCATCCGCAAATTTACGAACTGTGCTTTCTATATTCTCATCTAAACCATTTATAAAAATGACAAACAAAAGTGGACCCAGCACCAATCCCTGTGAAACACCTGCTGATCACAGGTCTCCACGCTGAAAAGCAACCTTCCACCATCATTGTCTCCTGTCATTAAGCCAGTTTTGTGTCCAGTTGGAAAGCTCACTCTGAATCCCATGTGAACTATCTTTACTAATTAATCGACCATGTAGAACCTTATGAAAGGCTTTACTAAAGTCCAAATAAACAATGTCTCCTGCTCTGCCCTCATCAATCTTCCTCAAAAAAACTAAATCATGTTTGTGAGACACTTATCCCTCACACAAAACTATGCTGACTGTCCCTAATCATTCCTTGTCTCTCCAAATGCCTACACATCCTCTCTTTCAGAGTCACTTCCAACAACTTTCCCAGCACCAAAGTCAGACTTTCAGGTCTTTCATTCCCAGGCTTCTCCTTGCATCCCTTCTTAAAGGCACAACATTAGCCATTCTCCACTCATTGTCACCTCCCCCATATTTATAGATAATACAAATATTTCTGCAAGGGACCGTGCACTTTCCTTCCTTCACCTCCCACAAACTCCTGGGATACAGTGTTATGGACCAGGCCAGACCCCCTAAAAGCACTTCAAGAAAGTAGCCCAGACCCTAACATTGCTAGTTGCTTTAAGCAGGTATACAGTGGATATTCTAGGATAGATGCAGCTGGTCAAACCACTTTGTTTTAAACCAAAACAGAATTTGTCATTTGCCAAGGCCATCTCATATCGTCTCTGTGCCTTCCTGACCTCCCTGTTAAGAATGTCCCAATACTATACTCTTTAAGAGATTCATTTGAGCCACTTGAAAGGGTATTTGATACTAGTGTTCAGAATTGAAGATAGTCAGAAGAGGAAAGCATCTGAGAATTAGCAGATCCTAGTTAAAATGGCTACTGAGGAAACTTGGGAAAGAGCAGCATTTGCCTTCTATCGAAGTTGCTCCAGTCATTGAGAATTTTTCTAATGGCAGAATACTGTACACCTACTGCAGGACATCGAGATGTGTTCATAAGTTCTGTTTGTGAATCAAAAAGATCCTTTAGGTGGAGACACTTAGTGCATTGTTGCCACCACTGCACCTCAAAGAGCAGAATGAGTGGAATCCACACTTAATTTTCTCAATGTTAGTTATGAATAAAATCTGAAAATAGTAATAAGTCAAAAAGATTATGACTTGGAAGAATTTACATAGTTACACAGCATACAAATGGACCCTTTGGTTTAACACACATCCATGCTCTTAGTCCCATTTGCCAGTATTTGACCTTTATCCCTTCTAAACCCTTCCTATTCACATACTTATCCAAATGCCTCTTAAACGTTATAATTGTGCCAGCCTCCACCACTTCATCTACCAGCTCATTTATACACTACCATCTTCCCCAGAAAAGTTGTCCCTCAGGTTTCTTTTAAGTGTTTCCCCTCTCTCCTTAAACCTATGCCCAATAGTTTTGGATTCCCCTACTTTGGGGTGTGCAGGGGAATACTTGGCTATTCACCCTATCCATTCGTCGTCTTGACTTATTTTAATTATTTTGATGTGATGTAGTCTTAATCTTTAGTATCCTAGTAGTGAAGAATTGTCACACATACTTTAAAAGCTGGTTTGCAGTAATTGAGGCCAGATTATAGATTGTGGTTCATTCAATGTATGTGTTTTAACTTGCTGAGTAATTGTACGACAGTATGAAAAGTAGTTTCATGTTCCTCATATTTTCATACCAGTGTAATATCATTGGAATGCATCAATTCAGGGGGTGAAGAAGCCAAACATAGTCTTACTTAATTTTGCCTGCCGCAGGTGATCAACTGAGTGCCATACTGAATACCATTCAGTCACAGCCTTTCTTTACAGCTTCTAGCGTCTTTGGTCAAGCTGCAAAGCCTTCCTCCTCCCTTGTTCACAGCCCATTTGTGTTTGGACAACCCCTTTCCTTGCCGCAGTCTCAACCTCAGCTTCTGAGTAAGTCTGTCTGCCTCAGCTGCTTAACATATACTCTGTCCTGTTGCTTTAGTATTTTGGTTCTATATACTGTCTTCTATCAGTACAGTAATAAGTTTAATTTTAAACATGAATTTTGAAACATTTGTCTTCAGTGCACGTTTTACAGCATTTTGTTACTTGGTAGTCTGGGATGTTCCTTATTCAGAACATTTTTTTTTAAAATGGTTCCATTGCATTAGCTCTGACAATGTCCCAACATGTGCCACTAAATTGTCAGACTTAAAATTGGAAAGGAAAACCCAACTTGTACCTGGTTTGAAAACATACAGCTTATTGAAGTTTGTGTTTTACTTGTAAATCACTCTGTAAAGTGCTTCTTTGCTTATTTTTGCTGCTGAAGCATTTGTCATTGAACCTCTGCTGCTTATCTGCTAATGTCTTCCTCTGTAGACCCTTCATCACGCAGCCTTGCCTCACGTGAGCGCTCATGCAAAAGTAATGGTCCTTCAGGGCCTGGGTCAGGTGTCTGCTCTGTGTCTCTGAAGTCAAAGGGTGGGTATGCATGTAGTGACTTTAAAAAAAAACTGATTATAAGACTGCTGGACTCTAGCAGAGGATAATAGTGGTGCTTTAGCTCTTGCCTATGGGTTTATGTTGAAAGTATTTTTTTCATTTTTTTGCATTTCTACCAATATTTTGCATGTTAAAATGCAGAATTATTTATTGTTTCATGCACTTGCCCTTCTAAAACTTCTCGAGCCAAGTATTTCACTATTTTGCAGAAGAGCCAAGATATATTTTCACAATATTCTACATGGGTTTTAGTTGTAAAACTTTGAATGAAGCTCAGTGCTTTCCATTTACTGTTTGCTTCCAAGGATAGGCATGGAGATGAAGGAGAAGTGGTTGACAAGGTTCACCTCATGATTTTTAAAAATATTTGATGTTATGGTTGTTCAGATCAATCCAAAGTCTTGTGGACAACGTTGTAAAAAAGAATCAAGCTGCTGTTTTATGGTTCGGTTCATTTGAAAATATGGGGAGTAGCAGTATAAAAATTTAGTTTACCAGTGGCGGTTTTGACCCTGTCAATCAACTACCACAATCATTAGCTTAGCATTTGTAGCAGTAATCCTGTTTATTTTCATATAATGTTAACTGTGGCTGTATACCCTTCTTATTGATATGTCTTTGTTAATGGAGCCTTAAACCAAAAAAGTATTTATTTTTATGAAGTTTGACCTGAGATGCTTCCTACTCAAGCAAACCCATTATTGTTGTAAGACAGGAGGAAAATTACCTGTATGTTAATTTTACTCTTTATTCCTCAAATATGGTACTTTTAGTCCTGGAATTTCATTAATTTTTGCAGCTGGTCAGCAAAAATTATATTGAAATGGACTTTTTAAAAATTCACTCATGGGAGTCTAGGGCACTATATATTACCCATCCTAAATTGTCTTTGGGAAGGAAATGGTGTGCCGCCTTGAACCACTGTAGTCCATGGGGTAGATGCATTTATGATGCTGTTAGGAAGGGATTCACAGGGCGTTGACTCAGTCCTAGAAAAGGAAAAACCATATTGACCCAAGTCAGGCTGGTGTGTAGTTTGGAGCGACATGCACACATTGTGTTTTGTTTTGTTTTTATTTCAAACATAAAAGTAGTGAATGACTAATTAATTCTGTCAAAATAATTTTCAGGTGAGAAAGGAAGTGTTGTTTCCGGAAGACTATCTGGAACCTTTGATTTGTCCTGCAAACACAAAACTGAAAATCGATTGCAGAAGATTGAAGGTCGGATCAACAAGGCTGCTGCAGAGCAAACAAAGACAAAAAATGCAGAAAATTTGTCTGCAAACGAATCCCTTATGCTTAAATCAGACACTGCCAAATTGAGATCAGACTCTCATAGTAGATCCCTTTCTCCAAATCATAACACGTTACAGTCACTAAAAACAGACGAGAAGATCACTGCTGGACTAAGGGCAGAGTCACCAACACCAGGATCACGTTCAGTGTTGTCAAAACAAAAGTTATCATGTGGGAAAGGCAGCCCATCGAGCCCTAATTCTCCAAGGCCATCTTCTCCTCATGAGCGAAACTTAATTCATAAAGCCAACACGGCGACAAAAATTAGATTGGATCCACCACGAGAGAGATCAAAATCTGACTCCTACACTTTGGATCCTGATACAGTCCGTAAGAAAAAAGTTCCTCTGATGGAGCCTCTGCGAGGTCGATCAACTTCACCTAAACCAAAATTACTCCACAAGGAGGCAAAAACTGCTGCCAACACAGAGAACAGAACGCCATCCCCTCAGGTAGTGCAAGAAAATCTTCACAGTGAGATAGTTGCGATTTGTACATCTAGCACACTGACAACAACCAGTAATTCACATGCAGTTTCTGAAAAAATAGCTGAAACGCAGAATCCTGATGACTCCTCACCAAAAGTCCACTTCAGCATAGGAAAAGCCCCACCCAAAGAAGAGCAGGAAACTAGGTCATCTCCTAAAATGAGTCGGAAGATTACTGGCAGACACACTAGACCCAAGAAGGAGAAAATGGGAGCCATTTTCAAGGATGAAAGTAATTGTTCTGCTGAACCACCAAAGCAAGCAATGTCACCATCTGTTGCAGAATGTGCTCGTGCAGTATTTGCAGCTTTCCTGTGGCATGAAGGGGTTGTCCATGATGCAATGGCATGTTCATCTTTCTTGAAATTCAATCCGGATCTCAGTAAAGAGTATGCGCCAATGAGAAGCAGTCTTCACAGCCAACAAGGTATTGAAGAAAGAGAGACTAAGTTAAAGAATAGGCATTCATTGGAAATATCATCTGCTTTAAACATGTTCAATATTTCTCCACATGGTCCAGACATATCAAAAATGGGCAGCATTAATAAAAACAAGGTGCTCTCAATGCTTAAAGAGCCCCCACTGCCTGAAAAAAATGAAGATGGAAAGTCCGATTCAATGGGCTATGAAACTATGAGCCATCATTCTATGAAGAATAGATCCCCTTTGCCTCTTACTTTGCAGCATCTTGTTGCCTTTTGGGAGGATATTTCAATGGCAACCATAAAAGCAGCCACACAGAATATGATCTTTCCTAGCCCTGGTTCAAGTGCCATCTTGAAGAAAAAAGAAAATGAAAAAGATAACAAAAAGAGTAAGAAAGAAAAGAAGAAAAAAGACAAAGCAGAGGCAAGACCCAGAGGAAATCTTTTTGGAGAAATGGCACAACTAGCAATGGGAGGCCCTGAGAAAGACACTATATGTGAGCTGTGTGGTGAATCTCATCAGTATCCAGTAACCTATCACATGAGACAAGTTCATCCAGGTAAGTAAACTATTTGTTGGTTAATCCAGTTTAAAAATATCATATGTATCTACAACTCAAGTAAGTTTGCTTTTATTTGTCTTTGACCGTTGGTTCGGCTAAGATCTAATATGCTGTGAGCTGGTCGGATTAGTATGGCTTCTAGTTCCTCAGCTTTGCTGATTACATGGACTGATCATGGTCTCCACACATCTTCATCAGTAGAAGAATCTAAGTGCCAAATATGTTAGGAGGCATCACTGCTGAGCCTGATCTTGCTTTCATCTGACTTTCACAGATGAATAGGTATTGTAGGAAAAGCAGATAAAAGTAAGAATCATTGCAACTTCCCTACCTTTCTATTAAACTTCGCAACACATTAATCATTAATAGTGATCGTATTGCATTTGTGATTAGCTGGGAGACTGAATTCTTTTGAAGTTAACCTACAGCTCCCTTGGTATAGCGTAATAGAATAATACAGCACAGAACAAAGCCCTTTGGCCTATTAAGCCTATGCCAAATAATTTGGATAAGGGGAGGTGCTTTTCTTCTTTTCTTTGTGCATCTTCGTCCTGAACTTTCCTCTGCGTTGCTCATGGGAGCCTTCCCTTTTCAATTTCAAGTTTTCTAACATTCTTTTATTCTCTTTCTTCCTTTTGGTCCACATTACTCTATTCCTTCAGTTACCACCTTCACCAAACTCCTCATCTTAGAATATTTCCAATCCACTTTTGCTGTTTCTTGATGACTGACTAAAGATCCTTCTTTCCTGCCATCCTGAGACCTCCTTCATTGCTCTTGAGTTCTCTCCAACTGACCTTCTGCATTCCCATTCAGAATCACATTTCCCAACCATTTAATCTTTTTTTACTTTTCACAAGGTCTATTTCTTTCAGACCTGTAGAACGTGACACTCCAAATCCTGAGTCTTGATCATTTTTCATAAAATCTCTACTCATGTTTTTTCCAAGCAACACTTTATTTAGAGAATCTATCTTTTGTCATTGCTATTCTAACTGATGTCTTTTTGGCAGTAACCATCTTTTGAGCAGATGTTGTCTAAGTGCTTGAGCTGTGTTATCTGTTCCTGCCTTTCGTTCTTTTTTTTTGTAACTATAAATATTTCACACTCCTGAAGATCAAATCTTAAGTCATCCTGTGAATTGATTTTTATTTCCCCTCTGGACCTTGATCTGTTGGCTTGTTGTACAGGTGTATTTCTCCCCAAGTACTTTTTACTTCCTCAAGTTTTATAAATAAGGATCTGTCTTTATGTCAGTTCCTCGTAGCACTTGCTTCTTCTGACTCTACTCAGTTCTTGATAAACTGAGGAAACGTTGAGACATTCAGTGACATTCCTCCATGCCACCCCCAGCTTCTCTGATGTCACTACAAGATTAAAGCCTCTCATCTTAGTATAATTTTAATCAATCTCCTCTGCACCTTTTTTGAGGCTTGGATATCTTCTCTGATATGTAGAGATCAGCGTCAAACCTAATGTTACAAATGATGCTTAACCAATATATTGAAGATTCTGGACTTTTTTTTTACCATCACTGAATGTCTCAACGTTTTCGAAACAACAACTTTTGATTTGTGGTCACCATTGTAACAAAGCATTTCATGGTGTATTGAAGGTTCCTGCACAAAGAAATTGGATTATGCCCAGGTCATCTGTACTTGTAATATTGACTTGGATAAATATCACCAAGGACACCAGCAACAAAGCTCCTGTTCCTCAAAATTGTACCATAGAATCTTTTCCAATCACCTGACCAGGCAGGTAGAGCCCTTGGTTTAATGCCCCATCCAAATGATGTCACCTCATCCCAGTGCAGAATCCTCTTAGAACTGACTGGAGAGTCAACCTTGATTTTCTTCTCGAATTAACTTCATTGCTGATGTACTCAGTGCTCTGTATGCACCATATGTTTGCATTTAGCAGCTCTGCAACTTATCCTGCCCCTCTCTCAGATTTCTGTGCATACAAGCTCAGGGTGCTCTATTCCAACACTCCTTTAAAGCCATGCAGTTCATATAGCTGCTTCTCTGATTTAAACTTGACGTGCTGTATGTTGTATCCATTTCACCAATATATATCTTGCTGATGTCTGTTGTGATCTGCCTTGTCATTATCCCTAATTCTACATAGATCGTTCAGTTGTTTGTAAATTTGATACCCAACGAATATGAAGTTAATTAATTTTGTTAGATCTCTGAGCTGTAATAAGAATTTGTTCTCTCTTTGTTTGCGAAAGGCTGTGGTCGCTATGCTGGAGGACAGGGTTATAATAGCATTGGTCACTTCTGTGGTGGATGGGCAGGGAACTGTGGTGATGGAGGTGTTGGAGGAAGCACCTGGTATCTTGTATGTGATCGTTGCAGAGAAAAATACCTCCGGGAGAAACAAGCTGCAGCACGTGAAAAGGTATATTTTCCTTTAGACATACATTTAAAATGAACTTCTGTGCCCTATAAAAGTGATTTGAGCAGCACACTGCTGACTTGCATCCCACTGTGTTATTTCAGATTTAAGAGCTTGTGTCAGAAGTAGATTTAGTTACTATTCGTTGGTAGAAATTGTTCACAAGCTTTTTTAGTAAGGAATTTTGTTGTAGATGTGAGATGTGTAACCCTAACATTTTCAAGCATTCTTATTTTGCTTGCATTCTGTTTCTGAGTAAATGTATGAATGTGCACAAAATACATTCCACATTAGGCGGCATAAATATAGGAAGTATTGTACTCAACAGGTGACTTTTCAAATCAAGTGGCTCATTATCAAATTTTTATGAATCTTTGAACCTGTATTACTTGTGAAAGTGCCTTACATGGGTGTGTCTTATGGGGATCTGTCTATACTTTGGCATTCAATGTTCCATGTTGTACACTTCATAGGCTTCCAAGTCAGCTCTAGGAAAGCTAGTTTTCACAATAAAACTAGTCGCCACAACAATAGTTCTTAAACCAAACCTCATGAATATTCCTCACAGTGAATAGTGTGTATTTTTCCATGTCATTAATCATTCTCCTGGCTTTTTTGAGTGTTCTTGATAAATTCATGTCAATTTATGGCAGATGAAAAACTGCCTTGAGGTTGTGAAATTTTATGCAGGATCTTTGTAGCCAACTAAGTAAGCAATGTTTAATTCTGTCTGTCAGGGCGGCATCATGCTCCCAAACCAATCCTCCTCCTCCAATAAATCTAAAAGCAAAATACTAGAGGTTTTGTAAATCTAAACATAAAATCTGGAACATTAGGAAATCCTCTGTAAAATGCTAACTCTGTCATCTTGTTTGATATTCCCATCTAGTTAAACAGAATAGTTAACAAAACAGAGTGCCTACATATCACCATGCAACCCAACATAATGAGGCATTCACAGTCTGACTATATTCCATTTCGCTATTGAGCATCATTGCAACTTATGCCACTGAAATGTTCTCGTCAGGAGCCTTAAGACCAGAAAGACTTTGGCCATTTAAGTGTTGTATGGTAATTTTAATCTTTTAGGAAGAGTCTTCCAACTCTGAGTTAAAATAATGGATTCTGTTAATGATAAGTAATTTGAATTAGGCTTTAACTAGTTTGTTTTGTCTGGAAATCCTGCTTTGTCACACACAGTAATTTGCTATTGGAGAAAAAGGGAAGTAACTTGGTGTGTCCTCTACAATCCTGCCAAATTGAAATGTGTGCTTGCTTGTCTGAACCAATTGTACATTTTTCACAATTTATATTGACACCCTGTGCACTGTATAAATACATGACCATTTGAAGTACTGCATGTGGAAGTAAACAGTTTGGTTGTATTTTTGATATACTGGTGATTTTATTTCCAAACCCACCTTCGTGGCATTGTAATGGAACTAATCGTAAAAAAAAGTGGATCATTATAAGTAGTTTGAAGAAAAGCTGGTGTTCTGCCTTTTAATACCAGGAGCCATGTCATCTGATTTAAAGTATGCGTCTTGTGAAACCTCAATTATTTGGAAAAGTTTGCTTTAAGAAGTAAAATGTAGATTATTTTATTGCCACTCTGATAATTGATCAGAACTAAAATAAATAGAATTCTCCAATCTGCATTAATAAATCTATTCACAAAATGTGATAATTGATATCAAATAGATTTTTTATCCTCTTGAATTTCTGTGAAAAATACTTGAGTTCCCCATTTTTCCTAATTTAGGCAAATGGCATTCTATTAATGTTAGTATATTTTCTTTTACAGGTTAAACAAGCCAGAAAAAAGCCTGTGCAAGTGAAGACCCCAAGAGCTCTGCCCTCTATGGAAGCTCATCAAGTGATTAAAGCAAATGCCGTGTTTTTGCTGTCACTGAGTAGTGCAGCAGAACCAAATATTCTTTGCTACCATACCCCAAGACCTTTTTACTCACATCTTCCAAGTTTGAAAGAAGGCATTTCTGATGATATGCCCAGTAAATATCCATGCCTTTATCTACAGACGCTTGCAAGGTATGGTGTAACAGATTTGGTCAACAGTGTCAATGGTTTCTGTTCAGTAAAAATGGGCTAATGTTGCATTATTGTCATTTGTTGCTATACCACTGTGCAAAAACAAAGTCAACATTTGTGATACAAAATGACTTGATCTAACTTTACTATAAGTTCAGGTTAGTTGGTAGCATTTTGTGTCCCTAAGTCAACTTTGTGTTCAAGGTGTAAGTATGCACTCCATTTTCATACTGCAGAACAATGCTGAAGTAAAATTGTTGTCTGGGATGTTGTTAAATTGAGATAATATGTATCTGTTGACTTGTGTATTAAAGACGCCATAGCCTTACGGAAAAGTATCCATCCCTCAGCCATCACCAGGAACAAAATTAATGATTTTCATTCACTATGGTTTCGGGGTCTATCTGGATGCCGACTGGTTGTTGTAAATCCATGCATTTAGAATTTGTGAACTGATGTCCATCTATACCACATCAAGTCTTTTGCTGCTCTTTCTTTCTTAAATTATTTTTAAGCCTTTAACCTTCTCCTGTTGCAGTATGCTGCAAACAGGTGTATCTCTACACTTCAATCACTTCACTTACTAGGCATGTTGGTGTCTTGGCAGTGAGTACCATCCACTATTGAGTCGTCAAAACTGAACCTGAAATAGTTGAGCTGGGAAGAAGGAAGTAGAATTTATTGAAGGTGAAAAGAGTAGGAAGGATCGCCCTTTTATATTTTGCATTGCATGCATCATAGAATTTTTGATTTCCCCTTCTCAAATTTTGATTCCAACTCCTCATCCAGTCAGATTTTCCAAATAATGTGGTCATAGTCATAAAAGGCAGAGCAGCAAATGCTATCTGTCTTTTTCTTTTCCCTACCTGATCAAGCCCTATACTGTATTTTCTATTCCTAACATGTTAATGCGTTTTACCTCGCGTACAGTGAATTTCTGATGTAAACAACTCTCCCCGACTACAGATAATCAATTGTTCAAAGCCAATCCCAGTCACCATTGCTCCACTCATTGTGATAATTACACTAATCATTGATACTGTTCCATTTTTCTCAGGAAGTTCTCAAAGACTCAAAAATCCATTTCCCTTCCAGTACCACTTCTGAGTGACACTTTCACATTTACAAAACTATTGTTTAAAAATGGAACATTTGTCACTGAAATTTTATATTAATACTTTTTTAGAAGCCAGTCTGTTGTACTACCTTTCCCTCATACATAAACTCTTAAAATACTAAAAATCCATTTAACTTAAGCTTTTTAAGTAACTTTAATGTTTCCTAATAAGAGTGAAAATTTAAAATTAGAACAAGAGCTGCTGGACAAACCAAACAGGTCCAGCAGTATCTGGAGTGTCACAGAGTTAATGTTTCAGATTGATGATCTTTTTTCATACAAATGAAAATACGCCAGTGTAATAAGTCATTCTGCATTGTATTGGTGAAATGTTGCAGTCATTCTTAAATAATGGACAGGAGCAGGACATCTAACAGCATTCTTTGTTTAAACAGAGTTTTCTGCACCCGTCAGCTGAAGAATTTGTAGCAGAACTTGCTGGAAGAGTAGATTAATAATACAAGGGTAATGTGGCATCTGGGACCTTAATGAACAGTGAGGTCATCTCCTTCACCAATGATGCAAATTTATTTGATGAGTAATTGGCAGAACTGTGATCATGATTCCTCCAAATCTGACTGCACTTCAGGATTTAGGGAAGCACAGATTGTGATAGTAATCCTGAGGTGGTGAAGTGCTATAGATCCTGGCCCACCCCCAAAAGCTAGGAATTAGGCAGAACAGTTCATTTCACAAGAACCTCTTCTTTTCTGCGCTCTCGTCACTGTGTCAGAACCTTGTGAAAAACGATTCTTTAATTGAAGTGTAATTTTTTACCATTGATCTGAGGCAATAACTGCTATTGAACAGAAGGACCGGTCCTGAAAAATAAATTTAGATTTATGGAGCATTATTAAATGTTTACATAATGAATAATTGGTTGATTTACAAACTTTTTAAAAAGTTTGTTAATGACCTTTCAACTTCTGTATCTACATATTAATTCCCCAATCTTTAGTTTACTCTCTGTAAATATTTTGGTTATTAGTATTTTTTTTTAAAAGTTGGCTAGATGTAGGAATTCTTCAATGGGATTGACTGGGCACCTTCATGGCATTGTTTCATCTTGTCTCAGAATCCCCAGGAAACAAATCATTGTATAGCAAGTGCTAATGTTGATGCCACAAGTGTCATGAGATCTCAATGAACATTTTTGGAGGTCAGTGATGATGGCCTTTATTTTGCCCCACATTTTATGGAGTGACGATTGGATTTAAGGAATGAGAAAGTGAGATAAAACCTGATTATTTAGAGTTGATGAATGAGAAACAAATTCAGTACAGAAAAAGAAAGTGGAAAATGGATTGAGGGGAGAGAGAGAGAGTAAACAAAAGGCAGATTGGATAAGTAAAGATAAAAAACACTAAAATGTCTGAATTTATTGCATGCAGGTAGGATTGAATGATTTGAATCCTTCATTTTCTTGTATGGAAAGATTCATCAATGTTCCATATTAGCCATGTTGTTAAAGAGATGCTTTCACAGTTAAGTTCCAGCCGTAACTTTCCATCGTGAGGTTTTTGGATAACTAATACACATATCCAAGTCCTTTAAAAATAACAGGAATTCACGGCATAATACCATTTACTCAAAGTAGACAGTGGAGTTGTATAAATTGGCAAGTGAGTTCTGGAAAAGGAGATTCCTCACATATCTTTTAATTCACTGAATACACATTTGATTTCTAGATCAATAACATCATTAAATTTGCTGTTACTTTTCTGGCAAGATCAGCACCAGTGTTTATTTTAAGTTAGTCAATAAGAAAGCCTTGGGAAATCAGTTATGTGCAAGTATTTCTTTTGTTAATATAATGACTTGCTTGTTCAGGAAAGATCTGACCCCTTCAATATTGAATTCTGAGATTCACAATTTGGGAATGAGATAGAATCAATGCCAGTGTCCCATTATCATCACGTTGCCCTTTCAAGGATCATTCTGCAATGACTGTTAACGCTTGAACTAAAGTCATTAATTTTCACTTAAAATGCTGAGTAATATTATAGTCACAGTGCCAGGAACCCAGGATCGATTCCAGGTAAGGGCAACTGTCTGTATGGAGTCTGCATGTTCTCGTTGTGCCTGTGTGGGTTTCCGTGGTCCTCCCACAGTCTAAAGATGTGCAGGTTAGGTGGATTGGCTACACTAAATTGCCCATAGCATCCAGGCATGTGCTGACGAGAGGGATTAGCCATGGGAAAATGTAGTATGATACGGAGAGGGTATTCTTTTTTGAGGGTCAACGTGGACTTGATGGGCCGAATGGCCTCCTTCCACACTGAGGGAATTCTGTGATCCACCTTTGTCCTTAAAAAGTTAAGTAGCTTTAGCTGAAATAATAGATTATATAGCTTGGATGAGCAAGAACATATGACATGCTTTCTGGGAAAGCTGACATTGGGGGACAGCAGCAAAGAGAGATGTATCTGGAACTAACAAAACCCTGATGTGCATCAAACATACCAGCTTGAGTAATTTGGAAGATTGACATGAGGTTTGTAGAATTTCTGCACAGTTCTTACCTTATAATAGCAAATTAAAGAAACATTCCGAAAGATACAAACATATCAATTAGGAGCAGGAATAGGCAACTCTAGCCATCCAGCCTGCTCAGAGATTGACTGATCTGATTACTCCACATTCCTGTCTACTTCTAATAACCTTTTAATACCTTGCTTATCACAAATGTATCTATCTCTGCCTTAAAAATATTCAAAGACTGCTTCCACTCTCTGGCAATTATTTTGACATTTAGGTTTTTTATTTACAGTTGCCTGGATGTGGGGATTCTTTAATGTGATTGACTGGGTGGCAATTCAAAATTGCATTAGAGTTCCAAAGACGCATTACTGTCTATAAGAAAAATAATTTCTCCTTGTACCTGTCTTAATAGTTGATTCCTTACTTTTAAACAATTAGCCCTCATTCTAGATCTGTGGTAAAGGAAGTATCCTTTCTGTATCCACTCTTTCAAGACCTCTCTGGATCTTGAATGTTTCAGTCAAGTCACTTCTCACTCATCTAATCTCTAAACTAAAATATAAACCCAGCCTGTCCACCCTTTTTTTTCGCAACACAGCCTACCCATTCCAGTTATTAATCTACTAAACATTCTGTGAATTACTTCCAAAGCATTTAGGTCCTACCTTAAATAAGAAGGTACAGTTTTCCGGGTGCAGTCTCACCAATGCCCTGTATAACAGTAGCCTAACTTCCCTACATTTGCATTTAATGCCCCGAGCAGTGTATGATAACGTTCTATTAGCTTTCCTAATTACTTGCTGAACTTCCATTTTAATCTTTTGCAATTCATGCACGATAACACTCGATCTTTATTTTGTTTTGCCCCAAAATATACGTCAAAAATAAAGGTATTTCTCGGATTGAGTTTTATTCATTAAATCACAATGATTTTTAAGCTTGAAACAACTTTCCTCAGTCCTCTGTAATTTGGTTTAGCAAATATAGATTTTGAAAAGTCAATACCTTGTGAAAATCGTTCACTGCTACAATTTAAATGTGAATCAAAATTGTGAAATTCTGTCTGACAGACAACATTCAGAGAACTTTCATGGTTACCATGATGATCACCTGTTTCAAGATGAAATGAGATACCTTCGTTCCACCTCGGTTCCAGCGCCATACATATCTGTCACACCAGATGCCTGCCCTCATGTATTTGATGAGCCTGAAACTAACTTGAAGTCTATGCCTCCCAGGTACTTCCATTGTACAATTGTTCATTGATGGAACGTGGTATTAAAGATGAATATTAGAATTGATAGCTCCTTCCTTAACTACGTTATGCAATGGTGCTTTGTGCCTATTTTTATAGTCTTGAAACAAGCCCAATAATGGAAAATGATACAACAAAACGTAGCGTCTTTCAGAGATCATACTCCGTTGTTGCATCAGAATATGACAAGCAGCATTCTACTTCACCAGCCCGTGTGAAGGCTATTCCTAGGCGAAGAGTTAACAGTGGTGATGCAGGTGAGAAGTTTTTCTGGTTACAATGATATTTTTTCTTCAATACTTTTGTCTTCATTTTGATATTTTGAGTCTCAAAAATACCAAGTTAGATCAGGCAATAGTATTAACAGCCATTAATTTCTTAGTTTTAGAGACACACTAGTATCCAGAATCTGAAAATCATAACGATCCAAAATTTGCTGTTAAAATAATACCACTTCCCTTGCTTAGTATGCAAAGCTACAGCAACTTTAGGTAAGGGCAGGTGCTGGGAAATTGACAACTAGTTTTCAGAAATGTACCACTGCTATTCATTTCATAAACATAGGAATTTGCTGATAACTTCACATGCAAAGCAATGGTAGTTTGTTATATTTGCTTGCTATGATTTAAACTGACCATAGAATGCTAAATCGTGTCTGTTTCAATCTTAAGTATCCTTTAAAATGTTCATGTGTTAATTACAGTCCACCAATCACTCTGCTGCAGGTGTGAGGTCTCATGCTGTTGTTTTAATTTGCAATTTTTCTTTTTCCCCTCTTTGTGTACTTGATTTGACATTGAATATACTAACTAACTACATTTCTTTCTCTGTCTTCGCTTTGTTAATTTCAGTTCTTAATTCGTGTTGATAAACAGTTTCTTGCCTTAGTTTTCCATTCTATCTTTCCATCAACTTGCAGAGCAAAGTCACTTAGGTTAAATGGACAAGTTGAATGAATAATGGGTGCCAATCATTGACCTATTGGAATAAAGTCTGTGCCACTGCATGCAATCTCTTTAGTAGGAAGACAATGGAAAACTACTTTATTGATTTTAAAGATGAGACTATCTATCAATTCTTTGCCAGTGGCTTAATCAAACTACTTACGATGTAGTAATGTGAAAATAGCCACTGTAATCCCAGTGCATGAATTGTCAAAGGTTAGTTTGCAGATATAGTAACTTATTAGGAAAACTAAAGGATGTATTGGCATTTATTACAGAGGGAATTGAAAACAGAAGTAAGGAAATTGTGTTTTAATTATACCAGGATACTGGGGTTCCACATCTGATGTGCAGCAAGTTGTTTTTTTTTAAGAAAGGATGTGAATGCATTGGAAATGGTTCAAAACCTATTTACCAGATGAAGACCTGAAATGAATGGGGTGTCTTCTGAAGAAAGGTTGGATAGGTTGGGCTTGTATCTACTGCAGTTGAGAAAAACAAGCAGTGACTTGATTCAAACATGAGGGATCTTGACATGGTGGAGGTGGAGAGGATGTTTTCTCTTATGGGCGAATCTAGAATGAGAGGTCACTTGTTAAAAATCAGGGATCACCCATATAACACACAGGCAAGGTTTTTGTTTTCTGAGGGTTGAAAATCTTTGCAGATCTCTTCCTGAAAAGGTGAAGGAAGCAGAGTCCTTGAATACTTCTTAACAGAGGTGGATAGCTAAATCAAAAGGGTGGAAGATTATTAAGATTGGGCTCTAATGCTGATTTGATGTTAGTGTCAGATCAGTCAAGTTCTTCATGAATTGCAGAGCAAGTTCGAGGGACTGAATGGCCTATTGTCGCTCCTTTCTACGTTACCTACATTACCCGCATCTTCAGTAGTTGCTATTCAACCTTAGTCCTGGAATTTATTTTAGTGTCTTTCTGACACACTTTCACAGCTCCATCTGAAGAAAAGATGAGCCATTCTTACATTTGGAAGCCTAACAGAATTTGAATGCTTTGCCTTATGTGTCTCCAGTAATGCTTAACTGTTTCAGACCATTCTAATGTGATTAAGCAGAATCTTCTCTTCACACCTGTGCTATAATTTAAAAATTAAATTCAACAAATTGGAATTTTTAATTGCAATGTCTTTTAAAAGTAAAAGTCAGATTGAGGAGAAAGTGAGGTCTGCAGATGCTGGAGATCAAAGTTGAAACTTTATTGCTGGAACAGCACAGCAGGTCAGGCAGCATCCAGGGAACAGGAGATTCGACGTTTTGGGC
>NC_057715.1:28240905-28265640 GCF_004010195.1 Chiloscyllium plagiosum | reverse complement strand
AGATGAGGTGTTGGGGACCGGGGAAGCGGAAATCCTGGAGGAGGTGGAGGGCGTGGGTGGTGTCACGAACGTAGGTGGGGAGTTCTTGGACTAATGGGGACAGGACCGTGTCGAGGTATGCCGAGATGAGTTCGTTTGGGCAGGAGCAGGCTGAGACGATGGGTCGTCCGGTGCTGTCAGGTTTGTGGATTTTGGGCAGGAGGTAGAAACGGGCGGTGCGGGGTTGTGGGACTATGAGGTTGGAGGCGGTGGATGGGAGGTCCCCTGAGGTGATGAGGTTGTGGATGGCCCAACCAACCAGATTAACTCCAGTATCAGTGGTTATACCTCCAACCCAAACCGTGTCCTTCTACCTATTTTTCCTTACTGAGGCCTACCGATCTGACCAAATTTTTGATCTTTAAATCGAATATCACTTTTTGTGTGGCTCAACATCATATTTACAATGACATTTCAAATACACTGTGAAATTATGTTACAATAAAGATAATATAAATTGTATCTCAGCCCTACACACATTGGAGCGAGGATTCACTGTTATTCATATTGAATGGCTTGTTTGCAGCGCACTATTGACACAAATCAACTCTTAATGTTATTTGCTCAGGCATATTTTTCAGTCTTTGAGTGCTTGTGCAAATTGAAATTGCAATTGTCAAAATCAAAAGTAATCATAAAAAGGTTTTAACTAAAGGCAATATGACTGTAGGAAGAGAAAGAAATGTGAAGAAATGTTCGTAAATTAGTTACCACGTTGCTCCTGTGTCAGCTCTATCGAGTATTATTGCAGAGTTAGGCTACTGGATTCCCCATTGGTGCTGACATTAGAGTCAATATCAAAGCAAGAGAATGCTGCAATGGGGGAAGTAGCCAAGCAGCAAAGGATGGCAAGCAGGTTGGAATGCAGGAGCGGTGATGAACAAAAGTTAAGCAAGCTGATCCCTGAAACAGTGAAGCATGGTGTTTGCCATTTCCATTTCATTCAAAATTGTGATGATATTGGTGACAAAACATTAAATCTATTTTAGCACTTTCTGTAGGAAATTTCAAACAAAACAGTGGTCATGAATATTAAACATTAATTTGCAGTGTTATGTAATGTATGACTAAGTTGGGCAACTCTGTCAAAACTGTCATAGTTACAATGTTTCCATGATTCTGCATGTGCACTTAGTAGGAACGAAAGCAGATGAACAATTTGCATCATGTTTCTCCTGTATATGTTTGTTTGTTCAATTCACTTTTAAAAGAACTAAAGACATAAATATGCAATGGAAATGAACATCTGTTCCATATTACAGTGGATGGCTCCTATTACATAGCTCTAAGTTATGCCATTATACAAGTAGATATAGAGCCTTGCTAGTGAATGTCCATTATTGTAACGATTTCAAAATGTTGGCAAGCTGACATCTCAGAGCTGCAGGAGGTATCTATGGCATGCCTAAATAACTTCAAAAGTGTCATCTGATGAGTTCCCTCTTTTGACTGTTTTGAGATTCCCTCTGCCGTTGTTTTCATCACCTGTTTTACTGATGTAGGCAGTGTTATTTTCTTCCTAAACCCTCCCTCTGTTTTAAGCTGCAAAGACATTTATCCACCCACCCTCTTTCTCCTGAAACAATCTTAATGGGCTGGACTTAAAACTCACCCACCAATGGTTTTAAAGCTGGAAGATTAATTTAATCCAGCAAGCATTTTGGCCATCACCTAGCTCCTTCCACAATTATGCCAACTGTTGAGGTGACATTGAGCAGTCTGCCTGCCAGTTGGATAGTTGAGACCCTTAAATAGATAATTAATACCACATAAGGGCCTTAGCCCACAGTTATCAGGATTTAACCACGCCAAGTATGCATTCCGGTAAGTTTCCCTTTGTGAGTAATTGGAGGACAATGGAGTGAGGGTCCTTTCTTAACAAATATATCAACACCTCAAGGGCCCTCTTCACTTGGACCTGCCAACTTTGCCGGACCACCAAACGTTGATTCAAATCTATCCAATGCTACCAGCCCCTCCATTGTATTAGCAATTATTAAATTATTAGAGAGCTGCAGCCTGAATTGGGATTTCTGGTCACAATTTCCATCTCCAGCTTGTTAACAGCCACTCAAATGGCTGCAGATCATCTGATGTTTGCTTTGGCAGGCTTCCTGTCCCCTGACTCTGTGGCTAACTAGGCGGGGAAGTCATTCCAATCTGTGGATGGTAGAAGATTCAACAATTGTAATGCTGTTTAATATCAATCACCTTCCCACTATCAACATCCTGGGGGTTATCATTGAACAGAAACTGAACTGGACCAGCATATAAATACTGTGGCCACAAGCGCAGGTCAGAGGCTGGGAGTTCTGTAGCCAGTAACTCTTCTCCTGTTTTCCTAGTGTCTTTAGCAAATACAAGGCATAAGTTCGGAGTGTGATAGAATACTCTTTCCCTCCAGGAAAAAGCATCTGCTTGATTGACACTCCATCCACCACCTTCAGCATTCACTACCTTAATTACTGATGCACAGTGAGATCAGTGTGTGCCATCTACAAGATATACTGCAGTAGATCAGCAAGGCTGCAACAACAGCACCTTATAAACCTGTGACTTCTACCACGTAGAAGAGCAAAAGCATCAGATGCATAAGAACATTATCATCTGCAATCTCCCTTCTCACTCCAAGTCAAACAGCATCATGACTTGGAACTGCGTGACTGTTTGTTTGGTCACTGTGACTTTGTCAAAATCCAGGAATGCCCCAAGGACAGCAATAGCTTAAGAGGTTGTTTGCCGTCACCCTGTCAGAGCAATGAAGGTATTCAGTCGATGCTGGTCCAGTTGACACCTACATCCTATGAACAAATAAAAGCATCACTTTGCTTTCCATGTTTTCCCTTTCTTCCGCAGTCTTTGGGCTTTAAAAAAGCTATCACATAAATACTATTTCTTCTTTACCTTACCTTTTTCTCTTACTCTGTTTACATCCATATTTTTCCCAAATAAAGAAAAGATTTGCCAGTGAATTCTTTGAGGTGTGCTTTTTTTGCTTCTGAATCATTCCTCTGTAATTTAATATGCTCATTACAAGATAATTTTTCAAAAGACAATTCAGATGAGTTTGGAGACATGCTATTCACTAGGTTTGTGCATTTCACCTTAAGCTGCCAGTTAAAACTTTGAAGTTTGATGAATTGCCCCAAAAGTACTGCTTAAATTATATAATCTGTGGAGAACCTGTGTATTTTCTGCTAGCAAATGGACTTACCAGAAACTCCAGCTCACAGGATGATGAATCTCCAAAACTCTCGTTTGGAATGAATGGAGAAAGCCTCTTCCAATCAGGGATTATATGTGCGATGCAGTATATAACAAACACTTGTTAGAATAATACAGCCTTTAAATTTTAATGTGGTCTATTTTACATCCAAATGTTAATAAATTTTCTTCTTCAAACAGAAGTGGGATCATCTCTTCTTCGACATCCTTCTCCGGAACTATCTCGTCTAATCTCAGCTCACAGTTCACTGCCCAAAGGGGAACGAAATTTTCAGTGGCCTGTTCTAGCATTTGTCATACAGCACCATGATCTGGAAGGGTTGGAAATGGCAATGAAGCACGCACTAAGGAAATCTGCTTGCAGAGTGTACGCTATGGAGGTCAGTGCAATGATCAATACATATATTTTCATGGAGCTAAAATATCTGCCTGGTAATTAATTCAGTGGCTAAGAAGTCAGGAATTACCTACATTTGTGATTCAGACAATATACTGATTCAATTTTAATAGCATTTTGAAGTTTTGTCTAATAAACGAAGCCTAATGTTTTGTCACTGTTTTTCAATTTAAACAGGCCTTTAACTGGCTATTGTGCAGTGTAATTCAGACAACTGCACTCCACGATATTCTGTGGCATTTTGTGGCATCCCTGACTCCTGCTCCTTTGGAATCTGAGGATGAAGAAGCTGATGATAACAAGGTGAACAAAGAGAATGTAGAACAGGTTGGTTAAATATTGCAGTTGCTTCGAATAATTTCCTCATTAGAAAGGAAGTGATGTTTGGATTAGCTTGCATTATTAACTCAGAGCTATGTACAATGGGTGGTAGATGTTTGGAACTCTCCTCCATAAATGGCAATTCATGCTAGATTAGTTCTTAATTTTAAACCTGAGGTAGACACATTTTTATGAAGCAATAATGTTAAGGGATATTGACCGAAAGTAAGTACATGAAATTAGGCCACATTTCAGTCTTGATCTCATTGAATGATTGACAGAATAGGCATGAGGAGGCCTACTCCTGTTCCTCTGTTCTACGTCCAATTACCTACATTTAGAAATTAGATAAATTAGCTTCACCTTTCTGATATTGGTTTATTTGAAGTGTAGCAGAAATGAGCATGGACTTGCAGACTGCCAGGAAAATAACTCAGAAGAAATTGATGGGTTTTATCAATTTTGTGTGCTGTCCACAAATAGTCACCAGAATTCAAATGATAACTCTTCTCTTCAAGGGGTCAACTGGCTCATCACTGACAGGATATTTTGAATGCCAAATAAACAAAGAGTTTGCGTGTATAAAGCATGCTCAAGGCTTTTCACAAAATCTCACAATTATATCAATTTTGTTTTAGTTATGGTATCCTTTGCAGATGATAATTTTGGAAATGGTCAAAATTAATGGAGGCTTTATTTTAATGAGTTTTTAATTGTAAACACCCTCCTGGTCTTCCAATGTTAATGACTGTAATTTTACCTCAGTGGCAGGATTTGAAAATAATGAATAATGTGTCATGGATCTCCAATTGACAATTACCATTAATGTATACATAAACTCATGCTGGAAAGCCAAATGAGGGGCAGCAGCATTTATCTATTGTGCAAGCAAACGTGCCCACTCATTTTAAATGCATGAAAAGTCCTAGTGGAAAACGTACTATTATTTTTATTATTATTATTTTTTAGATTATTGTGGTCTGCAGATTCTGTAGTCGTGTCACAAAGATCAAGACAGTCTCTAAGTATAGTTATTGATAACTATGCTTGGCACATGGTTTTATGATGATAATTGGAAAAGTAGCTATTTACAATGATGTTCCTATATAGTCAATCAAGTAAATACATAGCAAGACCACCACTTGCAAGATCCTCTCCAAGTCACACTTCATCTTGTCTTGGAAATGTATCACACCTGCTTTAAGCGTCACTGAGTCAAAATCTTAGAATACCTTTCTGAACGGCATTGTGGGAATATCTATAGCAAATAGTCTGCAGGGGTTCAGGAAGGCAGCTGGCCACAATCTTCACCTTCTCAATGGTAATCGAGGATGGATAATAAATGCTGGCTTGATGGCAGCCTGAGATTCCCACATCCCATGAGTGCATTTCACTTAAATGTGGTAGAGCACAGGTACATCTTGTATTTTGTGTGTACTATCATTATCATATCACCCGTTGCAACTGACACTAAATCTCACTCCACTACTACAATTTCAATGTCTTTTGTCATGTTGTGATATGAGCATAGTTGCATGACTTTCACCAACCACATCTTGTACATGAAAACCAAAAGAACTGTGGATGCTGTAAATCAGAAACAAAAAGAGAAATTATTGGAAAAGCTCAGCATGTCTGGTAGCATCTGTGGAAAGACATCAACAGTTAACATTTTTTGGTCGAGTGACCCTTCGACAGAACAGAGGAAGTTCTGAGGAACGGTCGCTTGACCTGAAACGTTATTTCTGATTTCTCTCCAAATCTTGTATGTGGATCTGCTAATGGTGGCACGGTGGCTCAATGGTTAGCACTGTTGCCTCACTGCACCAGGGACGCAGGTTCGATTCCTGCTTTGGGTGACTGTGTGAAGTTTGCACATTCTCCCCATGTCTGTGTTGGTTTCCTCCGAGTGCTCTGGTTTCCTCCCATAGTCCATAGATGTGCAGGTTAGGTGAATTGGCCATGCTAAATTGCCCATAGTGCTAGGTGCATGAGGGAGATGGGTCTGGGTGGGTTACTCTTCGGAGGGTCAGTGTGGACTGATTGGGCCGAAGGGACTGTTCATCATTGTCAGGAATCTAATCTAATCTAATGCTGGAGCACTTTCACCTTCATTGAGCGCCTCATCCAATTCCTTTCCTTCGAAGAACATAAATATATAATGGACAAAGTTGCTAAATTCAAAACCGTTGTCAATAAAGGTTTCCAAGTACTTTTTTTTTAATATAAAACAGGAAAGAGATACTGGAGTGTGTGAACACCCATTGTCTGACATTGTAATTGCTGGAGAAGCTGCTCATCCTTTACCTGAAACGTTTCACCGGCTGCTGCAAACTATTTCGGACCTAATGATGTCTCTACCCAGTGGCAGCTCACTGCAACAAATGGCTTTACGGTAGGTTTTATTTTACAAAAAAATGGAATAAATCATATCAACTGCAAAAATATGAAAGGAGTGACATTGCTTTATCAAATTTATCATCTAGGGATGGAATATTTAATTTGACTACCTGATATCAAAATAAAATTCTGATTCCATGCTGTGAAGCATATATTTGATATCACCTTTTGGGTGTACATGTAACATTAAAGCTTATTTGCTGTAAAAATTATTTAGTCTTCCTAAACTGCATCAGCAAATTCTGAATAATTTACTTGATAATTAATATAGACTTTGAGAAATAGTTAAGATTAGAGCGGTGCTGGGAATGCAGGAAAGTCGACGTTTCGGGCAAAAGCCCTTAATTAGGAATCCAACTTTTGCCTTGAAACGTTGATTTTTCTGCTCCTCTGATGCTGCCTGACCTACTGTGCGTTTCCAGCATCACTCAAATCTTGACTCTAATCTACAGTACTCACCTCCGCCTTGAGAAATAGTTGTCCATCCAGTGTCACCATAAGATTAACACCCTTCAAAGAACGGTTCTGATTAAATCCTGTAATTGACTTATCTGCAGATATTTTGGGATAAATCTTATTCATTGTACTTGAGATTATAGGTGACATGATAATCAGTCTTGTAGACCAAGATCTTTGAGTTACTAAGCATTGGTTTGTACAGTTAATGGAAGTGCCCACGATTGGTCTCAGCTATCCAGTCTGTTGAAGAGAAAATGAGCTAATATCTTATTCCTGGTTACTGTCCAGTGAACAATTGCTAGGAACTACTTATGTTTGGATGAGGTCACAATTGAAATAGGAAGTGATAGAAACTTTCTGTAACTGAAATGAACTAGATTGCAATGATAGTCAAAATTATATTTTAACTTTACCTTTGTTACACTTGTGCATGTTGTGGACTGGAGAATCCTGGAACATAAACTGTAAATTTGGAGAAACATGGCTGGTTAGTTAGCAGTTATCATGTGAACAGCAAGTTAGCAGCTTGATGTAGACCCATTTCAAAGCTGTCTGTGTTTTGGAAATATATTTTTGAAGCTTTTAGTTTGTCTGTTCATAGTTGCAGAATGGCCTTTTATGCATACCAAATTTTTTTTCAAATCGAAAAATCTACATCTAGTTGCTAGGTTGTACAGAATGTAAATATTGCTTAAAAAGGATACAATCTGTCAAATCTTTTCACCATACATTCTACGAAGGATTTTTGTCTTGAATCTTATTTCAGCAATGCTCATGCTTGCATTTCTTGCAGCTGTTTTAAAGAGCCAGCACAGCTACAGTGGACTGAATGGCCTCATTTTTGTGATTTGTTTTCTGATTTGCTTACTTTAATGCTCCAGACTGTGTGAACGTGTTGAATAATAAGATGTCACGGAATTCAATTAGACAGTCGTAAGGAATTGCAGTATATGCACTCACTTAAAATGATCAACTATGCTTTTAAATATTTTACAATGGGTAGGTAGTAGAATTTAACTAATCAAGTAAAATCCTTGACTGTCTAGATTTTTTTCTCCTCCTCCGTCTTCCTCCTCCGTCTTCCTCCTCCGTCTTCCTCCCACAAACATCTCTTTACTAATTTTTGGCTTTGTATCTAGCGCTGGAGTCTCGTCTTCCTCCTCCGTCTTCCTCCTCCGTCTTCCTCCTCCGTCTTCCTCCTCCGTCTTCCTCCTCCGTCTTCCTCCTCCGTCTTCCTCCTCCGTCTTCCTCCTCCGTCTTCCTCCTCCGTCTTCCTCCTCCGTCTTCCTCCTCCGTCTTCCTCCTCCGTCTTCCTCCTCCGTCTTCCTCCTCCGTCTTCCTCCTCCGTCTTCCTCCTCCGTCTTCCTCCTCCGTCTTCCTCCTCCGTCTTCCTCCTCCGTCTTCCTCCTCCGTCTTCCTCCTCCGTCTTCCTCCTCCGTCTTCCTCCTCCGTCTTCCTCCTCCGTCTTCCTCCTCCGTCTTCCTCCTCCGTCTTCCTCCTCCGTCTTCCTCCTCCGTCTTCCTCCTCCGTCTTCCTCCTCCGTCTTCCTCCTCCGTCTTCCTCCTCCGTCTTCCTCCTCCGTCTTCCTCCTCCGTCTTCCTCCTCCGTCTTCCTCCTCCGTCTTCCTCCTCCGTCTTCCTCCTCCGTCTTCCTCCTCCGTCTTCCTCCTCCGTCTTCCTCCTCCGTCTTCCTCCTCCGTCTTCCTCCTCCGTCTTCCTCCTCCGTCTTCCTCCTCCGTCTTCCTCCTCCGTCTTCCTCCTCCGTCTTCCTCCTCCGTCTTCCTCCTCCGTCTTCCTCCTCCGTCTTCCTCCTCCGTCTTCCTCCTCCGTCTTCCTCCTCCGTCTTCCTCCTCCGTCTTCCTCCTCCGTCTTCCTCCTCCGTCTTCCTCCTCCGTCTTCCTCCTCCGTCTTCCTCCTCCGTCTTCCTCCTCCGTCTTCCTCCCACAAACATCTCTTTACTAATTTTTGGCTTTGTATCTAGCTGCTGGAGTCTGAAATTCAAGCAATCTGATCATCAATTCCTTCATCAGAGCAATGTTTTCCACCACATCAATAATATTCTTTCTAAATCCGATGATGGAGATAGTGAAGAAAGCTTTAACATCAGTGTGCAGTCCGGTTATGAAGCCTTGAATCAGGTAAAGGACATTTTTATGTTTACACAGGACTATTGTGCTTAATAGTACTGAAATGAGATGAGGCTTCTGGGATTGTCCTCTGGTTAACTCAGTATAGGATGTTCCTATTCTCTGCTTGATACCAGAAATTGTTTGGTGCACTGTCACAGTCAGTATGTCCAGCTTCAGTACTACACTATTGCTGAACCAAGTGCTTTTCTTGCCCAAAATACAGTTAAAATTGGATAACACTGAAGAGATTATTTTCTCTTTCAAAAATTCCTCAGAATTGAGGCCACTTGCCCCGACTGAGATGACATACCACGTGACACACAGGTGCTAAGTTTGATTCACATTGCACTCTGGATAAAATGTGTTGAATCAGAGAAGGAAACAGAAGAACTGATTTTCTGTATGTGGATATAATTAATTTAATGCATTCATCGTTTAATCGAATACAACTTGAGCCTTGAAATATGCCTATATTGTCTCATCGTGTACATACATGAAAATTTCTTTTTATTCAGTTACTTGATGTAGTTACAACAAACATACTAGATAATTCATTTTTTATAAAAGAGTGTGTGGCCTCAAAAATGGGTTTCATAAAAAGGAATCAGGAAGATTAAAGACTGCCACAACCACTGATTAACATTCCTAAAAGGATGCTGTTCCGTTTTTATTTTGTTGCCATCTGGTTGACCTGTTTGTTTTCTTGTGGAGATTGAATGTGTTTTGATCTTTAAGGAACGCAAGACTTTGGCTAAGTAATCAAGCATATTTGTATATTGGTTCTTATTTTGGTGATTTTCTCTCCACCATTTGATCTTATCAAGGAAAATCAACACATTTTAGAGCAAAACTTGAGACTGATTTTTCGTTTTTGACAATATGGTAGACTATGTTCCATAGAGCACAAAAAATAATATTGCTTCCTTTCATAGCAGGAGTCCTGTACAGTAACATGTTTGAAAGACCTCACTGGAATTGTTGATATTAAGACATCTAGCAGACCAGCTATGATTGGTAGTCTGACGGATGGATCAACAGAAACTTTCTGGGAGTCAGGAGATGAAGACAAGAATAAAACAAAGAGTATAACTATAAATTGTGTTAAAGGAATTTGTGTTCGCTATGTTTCTGTTCATGTGGACAACTCTCGAGATTTGGGGGTAAGAATTCCGAATGTTGTCTCTTTGGTAGATGGTTCTATCTTTTCAGTACTTTATACTGCCACACCACAAGCATTTCCATAGGCAAGCTTCTATTTGTTCTGAACTAAAATGGTAGATTGTAGATCATGGACAAATGAGACACTCTGCACTCAGATACACAGCAGGTTTAACATCCTATGAATATTACATCTATTTAGACTAATGTAAAAGACCGTGTTTAAGTACTGTATAACTCTGAAATGGAGCTTAAAAAAATTTTGATTACACTGAACAAGCAGTACAACAAAAAAAGTTCTTCCTACATTAGAATGGTGCAGTGCAGAAAGGAGCCATTCTGCATAATACAATTGTACCAACTCTGAAGGAATTATTAATTAGTTCCACTTTCCTCTCTTGCCAAAACCTTGCAGTTCTTTCTTCACGGACAGATCCAGATCCATTTTATAAGTTGCTATTGAACCTGCTTTCACTAGTGGTTTCTGATAATGCATTCCAGATCACAACTCACTGAGGGTGAGACTGGGGTGTAATTTTCATCACTCGCTCATACTTGCCTGTTTTTGCTGATTATTTTAAAATTAGTACATAGCATCATTTATTTTAAAGCACATTTTGCAATTCCCTTCAGTAACCATTGTTGAAGAATCTAACAAAAAACTTAAACAGTAGGGTAGAAGTGATGGTGGTAGGGTGATTAGGATTAATGATTTAAGCTGCATGTTTGTGCTTGTCAATTGAACTGTTGATGGTCATATCTTTACTACAGCAATACACTTTTTGTTTCCCCCTCAATGTAGAACAAGGTATCTTCAATGACCTTCTTTTCTGGAAAAGCAACCGAAGACCTAAGCAGAATTAAACAAGTAAGAATTTGGAAGAAATTGTTCTTCTTGGAAGCAAAGCTTTTTTCATTACAGTATGTTTTATTCTCTCCCCTTCCCCTTGTTGTTTGAAACATGCCTATATAAACTTTCTTCTCATTTCTTTTCCACTAGTATTACTAAAATTGTCTGTGTTTCATTGCTATTTTTCAGTTCCTTCATTAATTTGGCCTTATACACACAGAGGAACCTCGATTATCTGTCATTTGATTATCTGAATATCGGATTATTTGGCAAAATTGCAAGGTCCCGATGTTTGGCTAGCAGGAGTCCTGTTGTGTTATGTTATCCTGCTATGTTATCTGGCATTTGATTATCCAGAATTCAATTAACCGAATGAAATACTCCCTGCCTGTCTCTTTTGGGTAAACTAGGTTCCTCTGTAATACGTAAGGATCAGAAGATGCAGGGCTAAATCTATAATGAGACAAGGAATTCAGGCAACAGAAATGTACATTCAATTTGATTCCCTGGCAAGATAATGAGGAGATGTTGAGTTGGAGGAGAGATTTCATTTTGATATAGCTATGCATGTTCTGCAGAAAGAACCTTATGGACTAAATAGCCTTTCCTTTCTTTTGGTCTTAACTCTTTATGCTGTCTGATAGAATAGACTCTTTTAATAATATTGAGTGACTTTGTTTTTTAACAATTATTTTGCTTTTAAACATATTTAGTATATTTCCTTTCAAGAATAAACATGAATCCACTTTCATTTCTTTCTCCTGCTCTTAGACTGACATGGATTCCAGACATATGGGATGGGTAACTAGTGAACTTCCTGGAGGAGGCAATCATATTATTAAAATAGAACTCAAGGGTCCAGAGAACACACTAAGAGTCCGACAAGTCAAGGTTTTAGGATGGAAAGAAAATGAAAGCATTAAAATTGGTGGACAGATTTCAGCAAGTGTTGCTCAACAGAAGAACTGTGAAGCAGAGACCCTGCGAGTTTTCCGACTAATTACATCACAGGTATATTGTGATTGGCCTTCAAAGTCACATTTTTCTTTGATCACTGTCAAAATGCACATCTCTCTTGTCATAATGTGAATATTACCTGAAGTCACAAGTTTGTTTTTTTTCTTTCCAACTTTCAAAAATGTGCATCCTTAGAATTTCTAATTATATAGTAAAATTCAAATTAAATAACTGGAAGTCCTAACAGGCTTGCAGGTTTGAGTATGCATCATTTAAATGCGAGAATTGGTTCAAGGAGAGCTAAAATGATTGGAATGCTAGCCTTTATATCCATTAGACTGGAATATAGAGATAGAAGCAATGCTTCAGTCAGCAAGAACCTGGTAAGAGCACAGCTGCAAGCAGTTTTGGACACAATGCCTTAAGAGCGATATAGTGGCTCTGGATGGAATACAGCATATGTTTACCAAGATAATATTAAAACTCCAAAGAAGATATTACAAGGAGAAATTGAAGAAACTAGTGGCAATTTAATCAGACTTTTTAACAGATAGGTTAGATGGGGGGAAATCAAAGTCTGCTGGTTGAGGAGTGCAGGGTCATGTAATCTAAACATTAGGGGCTAGACCTTTCAGGGATTGTGAGGGAACCCTTCCACTCACCTGATAAACTCTCTTCCACAACACTTGCATTCACCTGAACTCTGTTCCACAACTGCAATTAATGTTTTGTCAACTTAGTTTATAGATGAGTTTTTTTTTAAATCCAGAGCTATCTGAGGATGTGGAGCAAGTGGATCTGCTGATTAGCTATGATCTTGTTGAATGACGGAAAAGGGTGAAGGGGATTAAATGGCCTATTCCTGTTCCTGTTATTTCTCTACTGTTGTATATAACTATGATGTGGAGATGCCGGGTGTTGTACTGGGGTGGACAAAGTTAAAAATCTCTCAACACCAGGTTATAGTCTAATAGGCTTATTTGGAAGCACCAGCTTTTGGAGCGCTGCTCCTTCATCGGGTAAATAGTGAAAGAGCAGCAGCCAAAAAGCTTGTACTTCCAGATAAATCTGTTGGACTATAACCTGGTTTTTGTGTGATTTTTAACTGTGTATAACTGGACTATCATAACTAACCACAGTCAAGATTCCTATAGTTTTAAGCCATTCAGTCCTCAATCCATCAAGCCTTCTCTGACATTATTGGGTCACGAATGATCATCTCTTTGCCATTCTTATGCATCATCTCCATGTCCCTTTTCGAGCGCTGGTTCGAGCCGGGTCCGCGTATTGCAACCCGGTAGGCCCATTCTACCCTTACCTGGCTTGATCCAGCCTCCAAATTCAATAACTGCGGAAGCCATTATTCAAGGAACCTTATAAGCTGGCCGCCGCCTTCCTGTTTGGGAAGGCCCAGCAAATGAATATTTTTTCGCCGACCTCGAGAATCGAGGTCGTCAATATGATTCTCTAAGTTCCGGACTCGCTGCTCGAGAATCCGGACCCGATCCACAGCCGATTCTGCAATGGCCTCGGAGGTCGCGGCCTTTAGCTCTGCCCCTCTGACTCGGCATTCAATTTCTTCGATGTCTCGGCCGTGCTTTTGTAGCGTGGCCGAGAATGAATTCCATCGACTTCGGGACTCTTCTATGAAAGCATCGATCTTCGCATCGAGTTTGGAGATTATTTTTGCGAGGCTCGCCACCATAGGTAAATCCCCTGGGGTGACTGCGGACGCTTCTGCTGCAGCTGGGGAGGGTGGGGAAGGGGCTCCTGCCTGCTGAGAACTGCGGGCTCCTTTTCCCCCTAGTCATTTTTACAGGAGACTAGACTGTTTAAATTTAGTACTAAACCACTAATTACATTAAATAAAAACCATTTTTAATTGATTTGGTGAGTGTGGTGGAGGCCCACATTGCCTAGGTCTTGGGAGGAGCACTATAGACTCAGACTTGCTGAGTCGCCGCCATCTTTGATCCCCCTTCTCCATGTCCCTTGATGTCATTAGTCTCCAGAGGAAGCATCTACATCCACTTTGTCACACTTGCCAGAGTTTTATAAACTTCAATGAGATCAACCCTCATTCTTTGAAACTCTAGGATATGAAGACCAGGTTTCTTCACCCTTTCTTCACAATGCAATCTTGCTATCCCAGGGAGTAACTTGTTAAATCTCTGTTGCACACCCTCAGTGGCAAATCTATCCTTCTTTATGTAAGGGAAGCAAACCTGTATAGTATATTCCAGTTGAAGCCTTACCAAGATTCTAAACTACTGGATCATGGCATCTTTACATCTGTTCCTAATCCCCTTGTGATGAAGACCAACAAACTATTTACCCTCCTAACTGCTTGCTGTACCTACATGCTAACTTTAGTGACTTGAAACCTGAGTCTTTTTGGACACCTACATTTTCCAACCTTTCACCATTCAAGAAATATACTACCTAACTTCATTTTACACCAAAATGAATAACTTCATACTTAATCCATCGGCTATATTTGAGCCCATTTATTTCCCCTTATAAGTACTTTTCAAGTCATCTTGCTTCCTCCTTACAATACATATGCACACCCAGCTTGGTGTCATCAACAAATTTGGAAATTACTTTTGGCCCTCTCACCCAAATAATTTTGTGTAAATTTTGAACAGCTGTGGACTTAGTAACGTACAAGAAGGGTCAGTGCTATCAACAACCTGCTATCCTGAGAATAATCCATGTATTCCTCTCTGCTTTCTGTTTGTTCGCCAATTCTCAGTTTGTACTCGGATATTTCCTCCATCCCACGTAGTGTCATTTTTATTTACTAACATCCAATATGTGAGACTTTATCGAAAGACTTCTGAAAATATAAAGCACCACGTCCACTGGTTCTCATTTATCAATGCTACATGTAGTATGTCAAATGTTATTCTGTTTTGTAAACCTGCCTGATGTTATCATTATTTTTAAATATCCAGTTATCCTATTCTTTATAATAGATTTTAACATTGTCCTATTATTGTCACCTTGAAAGGGCTGTAGTTCACTTCCTTCATCCCTACATATAATTGCGGGTTACAGTTGCTACTTTCTAATTTGCAGAAACCTTTCCAGAAAGATAATTCCTAATATAGCTGCTATCTCTCTAGCCACAACCTCCAACAGTCTGGTATCAATTTTATGAAGTCCAGATGATTTAGCAAGTTTCAATCCAGATAACTAAGTGCTATCTTTTTGATCATATTCATTTTGTCTAGTTTCCCAGTTCCATTGTCCCTTGGTCACTTAGAATTTCTAGATTTTCAAAATCATCATCCGTGAATATGGACACACAGTCATTTAATTTTTCTTCCATTTCCCTGTTCTCTGCTGAGTTCTATCCGCACCAATAACGTGCTCACATTTGTTCCTAATCCAGTCACCTTGCAGCTTGTCTCCACAATGGCAATTAGTAATAGACGTTGACTTCAGATGGTACATGCAAATCATCTATCAGTTCAGATGAAGTGCCTTTACTTCAGGTTTGTCTTTTTTTTTAAGCAGCATTCTTCATTCTTATCTTGTTTCTTGTGTGTTTATGTCTCATCTATCTTTTTTATTGCTATTTTTAACCAGTTTTGCTTTCCCCAAATTTGAAATCACTCTTGGGTTCCCATTTGTCCATCAATCGCGTTTAAATCCTTCCCGACAGCACTTGTGAAACTCCTTGCCAAGCTGTTAGTCTTGATTGTGCTGATCCGTCCTCCTTGTGCAGCTCCCACGTGCCTCAGAAGCGGTCCCAATGCTTCAAGCTCCAGTTTCTTTTGCAAGTGGGACACGTTACGCATATATGGTCATTTGGGTTACTGGTAATATCTACGACTTATGATATAATGCAGAATACACATTCCAAACAACCAAGCTGTCGTGTTTTAACTTCATTTGACTTAGCCTTAACTGAATAAATCTTACAAATTCATAAACTTTCCTCATATTGATAAATCCAACTAATACCTAATACAATTTATTAGTTGCAATAAACTTCACTTAAAGCATTTTCCCCCTATGTAGTCAATTCCCACATAATTCACTACTCGCTGTCTCACTCGGATGGCATCCCCTAATTGTGCACCCCTTACTGACTGCAGTTTGAAAAATCTGTCTCATAAATTCTCTGAAGAGTCATTAGTTTCAGTAATTAGCACCAATTGAACCAACAGCTTTGAGCTAATTGATAGATAATTGCCACCACCACGCAATTTAATTTACTTAAATGTTACTACTTCTGTGTCAGTGTCTGACTCCTCATCGTGTATATTTAAATTTTAAAAAGATTTAGCATAATTTGCCATGTCAACCTAATTAGTTCCTTGTTTTATACCAAAAAAAACTAAAGGATTGCCACCACACAGATACATTCCGCCACCCCCACCCAAAAGGCCTTTTGCAAAGCCCGTTCCCTCCTGGATGCCTTGGTCCACTCCAATATCTCCTCAGACCCCACGGCACCTTTCCATGCAATCACAGAAGGTGTAACACCTCCCTGTTTACTTCCTCCCTCTTCACTACCCAAAGCCCTACACACACCTTCCAGGTGAAGCAGCGATTAACCCGCACTTCACTTAATCTCGTCCACTCTATTCAATGCTCACAATGTGATCTCCTCTGTGTTGGGGAGTGCAGACTGAGCAACTGCTTTGCAAAATGTTTGTTCTGTCTGCAAAAAACTATCCTAAGCTTCCAGTTGCCTGCCATTTCAACACGCCACAGTATTCCCTAGCCAGTATCTCTGTAGTGCTCCAGCAAAGCTCAGCGCAAGCTGGAAGAACAACACCCCATTTTTTTCCATTTGGAAACCCTGTAAACTCTGGACTCAATGTCAAGTTCAGCAATTTTTAGGGCTTGAGCACCTTCTTCCATGTCCTACTCCAGACCCCCCACACCAGACCTTGTAATCACATGGGCTGCTACCACCAAGCAACCCATTGTCAACACAAATGGTCCCCATTAGCAGCTGTTCATCCTCCCAGACTGACCTTTTAATTCTTCCTTTGTTTGTTCAACTTTTTTTCTCCTCTCTTCCTCTTTGGATAAATTGAATCTCCACCTATCAATTGGTCCTCCCCCTCCCCCTCCCCCTCCCCCCCCTCTCTTTAACATATATATTGACCTTTTCCCAGATACAATCAATTCTGAAGAAGGGTCATTTGACCCAAACCATTAACTCTCCACAGATGCTGCCAGACCTGAAATTTTCCAGCAATTTCTGTTTGTGTTCTTGTTCCTTATTTCTATCAACTTGTGAATGTGTGCCCCTTACTGATTCCAACTTGCATTATGTCCTGTGCACCATTCACCCCAGGGTTTGCTAACTTCCAGAAGCGCTCAGTACACGAATACTTCAATTTTAAAGTTGCTTATTTACATGTTTACATTTCTCCATGACATGCCCGCATGCAGGCTTTCTTCACCCCTTGCCTTGTCAATTTCTCTAAGCTTCCCAATTATCCTCCTGAGACTTCTATACTGTCTTCCAATTGCATCCCCCAATTCACCACTGATTTCCTTGTTTTTACCTGTCTCTAGTATTGCCTCCGTTAATCTTGTTAAGCCTCCACCTTTCTAGGCACTCCTGAAACCCGTCTCATTGACCAAGCATTTTGCACCTGACATATTGTCTTTTCCTTTCGTTTGATCACTTTTGTCAAATCAAACTTTTGTTGTGTGCCTTCAGATGCTTGTTTTAAAGACCTATGTAACTCCAAGATATTGGATATCTAAAAGTTTCATAGCATAATGGATGAGTTTCTTTAGAGGTTGAGTAATAGAATTAGGTAGCTTTTGCCTGTTGAAATAAACCTTGCATCTGTTGAAGTTACAAAAATGCAACATGCAGAGGCTGGTGTCAAGGATACCTCCTTGAAGGATACTAAAGGTAAAGGATTCAGAAGAGTTTATTACTCAAGATGCCACAGTTATAATTAGGAAAAAAAAATTGAAACCAAGTCAAAAATTGAGCAGGATTGCAGCGGTGCAGAGGAGGCTGGTGTGTTGTCAGCTGTCAAAGGCAACAGAGAGGTCACAAAGGTAAATTGACCATAGTCAGAAGATGCCATGTGCGATTTTGCTTAAGACTGTTTTTCTGTGATGGGGCAAAAAACTTATTCGAGAGGTATTTACAGGAAGCTGGCTGAGAGTTTGAGCCAATAATACATGAAGGGATATTGGGAATAGGTGGTAATTTTCAAGGACAAGGCTTTCAGGTTCTATTTATTGAAGCAAGTCTTACTGACTGGTTTTGAATGCAAGGTGGGTAGTGGTTAAGAAGGAACCATTTATAATTGCAGCACAGAAGTTCATTTAATTTATTGTATCTTCAAAGTTTGAGAGAAGATTTGTAGCTCGGGTGCTCGTTGTTGTGGTTCTGTTCGCCGAGCTGAGAATTTGTATTGTAGATGTTTCGTCCCCTGTCTAGGTGACATCCTCAGTGCTTGGGAGCCTCCTGTGAAGCGCTTCTGTGATCTTTCCTCTGGCATTTGTAGTGGTTGCAATCTGCCGCTTCTGGTTGTCAGTTCCAGCTGTCCGCTGCAGTGGTCGGTATATTGGATCCAGATCGATGTGCTTATTGATTGAATCTGTGGCTGAGTGCCATGCCTCTAGGAATTGTACCTGTACTGGTCTTTGCCAGAGTAATCCGAAACTAATTCCACTGCCCTCTTTCTCATGTACTGTATATTCTCTACTTCAAATATTTTCTTGCTCTTCCACTAAAAGAAGCTGTACCATTTATAGAGTCATAGAGATGTACAGCATGGAAAGAGACCCTTCGGTCCAACCCGTCCATGCTGACCAGATATCCCAACCCAATCTAGTCCCACCTGCCAGCACCCATAACCCTCCAAACCCTTTCTGTTCATATACCCATCCAAATGCCTCTTAAATGTTGCAATTGTACCAGCCTCCACCACTTTATCTGGCAGCTCATTCCATGCATGTACCACCCTCTGTGTGAAAAAGTTGCCCCGTATGTCTCTCTTATATCATTCCACTCTCACCCTAAACCTATGCCCTCTAGTTCTGGACTCCCCGACCACAGGGAAAAGACTTTGCTTATTTACCCTATTCCTGCCCCTCATAATTTTGTAAACCTCTATAAGGTCACCCCTCAGCCTCCAACGCCCCAGGGAAAACAGCCCCAGCCTGTTCAGCCTCTCCCTATAAATCAAATCCTCCAATCTGGCAACATACTTGTAAATCTTTTCTGAACCCTTTCAAGTTTCACAACATCTTTCCAATAGGAAGGAGACCAGAATTGCATGCAATATTCCAACAGTGGTCTAACCAATATCCTGTACAGTAGCAACATGACCTCCCAACTCCTGTACTCAATACTTTGACCAATGAAGAAAAGCATACCAAACGCCGCGTTCACTATCCTATCTACCTGCGACTCCACTTTCAAGGAGCTATGAACCTGCACTCCAAGGTCTCTTTGTTCAGCAACACTCCCTAAGGCTTTACCATTAAGTGTATAAGTCCTTCTAAGATTTGCTTTCCCAAAATGCAGCACCTCGCATTTATCTGAATTAAACTCCGTCTGCCACTTCTCAGCTCATTGGCCCACCTGGTCAAGATCCTGTTGTAATCTGAGGTAACCCTCTTCGCTGTCCACGACACCTCCAAGTTTGGTGTCATCTGCAAACTGACTAACTATACCTCTTATGCTCGCATCCAAATCATTTCTGTTCATGACAAACAGTAGAGGACCCAGCACCGATCCTTGTGGCACTCCACTGGTCACAGGGCTCCAGTCTGAAAAACAACCCTCCACACCGCCTTCTGTCTTCTACCTTTGAGCCAGTTCAGTATCCAAATGGCTAGTTCTCCCTGTATTCTGTGAAATGTAACTTTGCTAATCAGTCTCCCAAGGGGAACCTTATCGAACACCTTACTGAAGTCCATTATAGATCACATCTACCCCTCTGCCCTCATCAGTCCTCTTTGTTACTTCCCCAAAAAACTCAATCAAGTTTGTCCCTCAGGAGTCCCTTCAACACGTTGCCCACCACCAACGTCAGGCTTACTGGTCTATAGTTCCCTGGCTTGTCCTTTCCACCCGCCTTAAACATTATTATGACAGAGATAGCAAACTATACTAAGGGCGGCACGGTGGCTGAGTGGTTAGCACTGCTGCCTCACAGCACCAGAGACCCGGGTTCAATTCCTGCCTCGGGCGACTGTCTGTGTGGAGTTTGCACATTCTCCCCGTGTCTGCGTGGGTTTTCTCCGGGTGCTCCGGTTTCCTCTCTCAGTCCAAAGATGTGCAGGTCAGGTGCATTGGCCATGCTAAATTGCACGTAGTGTTAGGTGAAGGGGTAAATGTAGGGGAATGGGTCTGGGTAGGTTGCTGTTCGGAGGGTCAGTGTGGACTTGTTGGGCCGAAGGGCCTGTTTCCACACTGGAGGAAATCTAAATCAGCCTCACTATTACTGTATTTGCAAAGCAATGAGCTTAAAACATTCAAAAACTCTCAAACTGATCTAGGATGCCATGTTAATAACTTAAACAAAAATTAACAATCCATTGTTAAGAATCGGTAGTAACTTTCCAAGCCAGTTTCCAACAGATATAAGTCTTTTGTCCTTTTATTGTATATAAAAGCTATGATTCAAAGTTCAATTCTCAACTTCAACTCACTTTTTTAAATAAAAAATGTGAAAAGAAAAGAAATGCTTTCAACACACTGCCTCATTTAGTTCTACTGGCTTACCATTTCATATTCCTAACAAGTATTTAAAGAGCTTTCTCATTATTTCTAATATTAGTGACTGGCAAGGAATCGTCAATTTAAGACATTGATTCTGTAAATATCATAAATTGTTTTGCCCTCCTTTCCCTTCTCAATCCTCCAATATTTCAAATCCATTATTAAATGTCATTTATCCTTTTCTATTCCTGTATTTGGTCTGGCCCCATAACTATAGTTTACCATCCCAAGCGCCATTCTGATGAAGGTATGCTGTGGTTTTTAAGATTCCTTCTATAATTAGGTTGAACTCTGTTTTTAATTTTCAGTGTTCCTTCATTTGATAAAACTGAATAAGTTAAGCTTTTTGATATGTTGCTAACTTTGGGAAAACTTTTGCAGGTGTTTGGCAAATTGATTTGTGGTGATGCAGAACCCACACCTGAACAAGAAGACAAAACTATTTTGTCTTCACCAGAGGGTGAAGAAAAGGTACAATTATGTCCTATATCTACAAATATATGCTGTTTCCGCAAAGTAAATATTTATTTTTCAGTAACAACATTTCTTACTTATAATCATATGCCATCTTGTTTTGAAAAAGGCATCTGATGCTGATTTGAAGGAACACATGGTTGGAATCATATTTAGCAGAAGCAAGCTAACGAATCTCCAGAAACAGGTTTGATATGAATAATTTTCGTATTTTTCATGGAGTCATTTTATGTACTACATTGTTTCATAGTTCAGTGCAATCTACTTCAAGCTGTTATTCCTCCATGACACCCCATTGCTTAGTAGCTGCCCAGTGCAGTGCTGTACTGTAATTGAATATCCAGAGAAAATTGTCAGCTAAACCTGTTTGTGTATTTCAGTAATTATTCATCTTTTAACTATTAGAAGAGTTTGAGCTGTTTGAGCTGGCTGCACTTCAGATAGAAGAGCAAAAGACTTGGTTTTCAGAATGAAATGTGTGGTGTTATCTTTTTGTTTATTTTGTATATTCAGTATAAACATACTTTCATCTCATCAAGGTTAGTCTTTTCCGTATTCTCAGGCATTGGGACAGTCTCCCCATACTAGGAATTTAAGTTTTTCTTTGAATACTGACATCAACATTTTCTAGAGTGTCGACCAAGGAACAGACTTGTATTGAAGAAAGTTCGCATGCTATGGGCTTAGTTAAAATATGAACGCAAAGCAATGTCAAACATAGATCAGCTCAGCTGGTGGTAGCTTCAGCGAACATTTTCTAAGGTCTATGTAACCTTACCATTCAATTCTACTTGAAAGATGATTATAATTTGCAATTTTTATTCAAGTCCAAGACATTCTCTTTTACATACTGGATCAGGTTTTAATTCAATGTTCTAGTCAAGCTAAGGAATAAAAGTGAGTTCATAACTGGACTGAACTTTATTCTATTGAGAAAGCTCCAGCCTCATATCCAAGAAACTGTACCACAAAAATGCTCAACAGATAAATGTCCACAGCTAAGAAGTAGAGAATTCCAACAGTTGAGTAAAGAACTCTCTCTCCATCTCAGTCCTACATGCTCAACCTCCGTCTTGTGAGACTGTGGACGTGACACATCTCCCAAAATCAATCCTGTTCAGTCCCTCACGGATTTTATGTTCCAACTAGTCTTATCTCATCCTTTTAAACTTTAGAAAATACAAGTAGAGTTGACTCAATTTTTCCTCAAAGGACAGTCTGTTCATCCCAGGAATCTATCTAGTCAGCCTTCATTTAAGGCAAATACATCTTCCCGCTAGTGAATAAACCTAAATTATACCATGTACTCTAGGTATTTTCTCACCAAGTGTGAGTGAAGAAAGACGTGCTTATTTCTCCCATTTATGACAAAGAGATTGAATTATATCCAGCCATTTATCATCTTAAGTACTTGATGTATTGCGTGTCAACTTTTTGGGATTCGTTTGCAAGGGCATTAAGAACCCAGTGGATACCAGTATTTCCCCAACAGTTACCATTTTTAAACTTATTCTGTCCAATTTTCCTACCAAAGTGTATACTTCACACTTTTCTGTGAAATTCAGTTTGCTGCTTTGTAGTCCACTCCCCAACCAATCAATTCCCCTCCCAGATTTGTAGTTTGTAACTGGTGATTACCTCTCCAAACAGGTGTGTGCACATATAGTTCAAGCCATACGCATGGAAGCCACACGTGTGCGAGAAGAATGGGAGCACGCCATATCTAGCAAGGAAAATGCAAATTCTCAACCAAATGATGAGGATGCTTCTTCGGATGCATACTGTTTTGAACTGCTCTCTATGGTGCTTGCTCTGAGTGGTTCCAATGTTGGAAGACAATACTTGGCCCAACAGCTCACGTTATTGCAAGATCTGTTCTCTTTGCTGCATACTGCTTCACCCAGGGTACAAAGACAGGTCAGTGTTGGTTTTATTTCAATCAATTTTAAACTTTAGTAAAGCAGAAAATCATTTGTTCCTAGTTTACTAATTTAATGTACTAACATTGCTTAAATTTAGAAATATGCTTTTTTGACTCTGTGAACTATTGCAGCAATAGATTGAACAGCCATATGGAACTTCATTTGCAGGTGACATCTTTACTGCGCCGTGTACTACCAGAAGTGACACCAGTGCGTCTTGCCAGTATAATAGGTGTGAAATCTCTTCCACCAGCAGACATCAGTGACATCATTCATTCCACAGAGAAAGGAGATTGGAATAAGTTAGGAATTTTGGACATGTTTTTGGGCTGCATTTCCAAAGCGCTCACTGTGCAGCTAAAAGCCAAAGGGTGTAATTTTCCTGGCACGGTTGCTGGGAAGGGTGTAACCACGGTTACGTTACCATCAGTCTTCAACTCTGGGTAAGAATGACTTTTCCAAATTGTACTTTGTTCTCATTCAACTAATAATGAAATCAGTATTCTAGTTAACACTTATTGTTAGGTGTGTTGTTTTAGTTATATTATGGATTGTATATTGTGTAGCAGTTTACCTCTGGTAAACTGAAAAGTCTTGTAAGACCATGAAGGGGTTCTGATTGTTTATCATTCAGACACAGGGTGTGTATATTGCTGGCAAGATCTGTAGTTATTTTCTCACCCTTTTTTTGCCCTAGGAAGGTGGTAGTGATCTTCATCTTGCCATCTTCAACTGCTGGTGTCTATGTAGTGTAGGTGCTGCTAGAGAGGGTTTTCCAGGGCCTTGACCTGCAAAGATGATAGGAAGAGTGATATATATCAAAATTAGAATAATCTGTGATTTGGAGAGGAACTTTGTGATGATGGTGGTTCCATTTGCCTGCTGCCCGCGTTAGAGGTGCAGTCAAAGTACTAAATGGAATTTGTGTAATTGAATACAGCATTAAGGTATCAGATCTTGTGGTGGCAGAGCATTTTGGTGATAGTGACCACAACTGCCTCACATTCTACATAGCTATGGAGAAGGAGAGGATTAGGCAAAATGGGAGGATATTTAATTGGGGAAGAGGAAGCTATGATGCAATTAGACATGAGTTAGGAAGCATGGATTGGGAGCAATTGTTCCATGGTAAAGGCACTATAGACATGTGGAGACTGTTTAAGGAACAGTTGTTGCAAGTGATGAATAAATACGTCCCTCTGAGACAGGCAAGAAGTGGTAAGATAAAGGAACCTTGGATGACGAGAATAGTGGAGCTTTTCGTCAAAAGGAAAAAGGTAGCTTATATAAGGTGGAGGAAGCTAGGGTCAAGCTCAGCTCTAGAGAATTACAGGCAGGCGAGGAAGGAGCTCAAAAATGGTCTGAGGAGAGCCAGGAGGGGGCACGAGAAAGGCTTGGCAGAACGGATTAGGGAGAACACAAAGGCATTTTACACTTATGAGAGGAATAAGAGAATGATCAAAGAAAGAGTAGGGATAGCATAGGGAATTTGGGTGTGGAGTCTGAGGAGGTAGGGGAAGCCATAAATTAGTTTTTTGCATCTGTCTTCACGAAAGAAACGAATTTTGTAATGAATGAAAACTTTGAAGAGCAGGACTGCTGGCTGGAATGGATAGAGATGGAGGAGGCTGATGTGCTGAAAGTTTTGTCAAACATTAAGATTGACAAGTCGCCAGGCCC